>NW_021680937.1:32058-93149 GCF_001412515.2 Diachasma alloeum
TGTCCATAGGATTAGCTGGTCGGAGGAGCTCAAGGAGGACCTCATGCAATGTTGGGTGGATAGTCAGCCGGCGCAGCGAGGATACATAGCGCGGATGCGTGACTTGTGGTGTGCTATGCACCCCGAGTATGCACATTTTAGGGCACAGGATCTTCGAGATCAGGCCAGTCGCTTGCGTCGGCAGGGCTATGATTTGCTCATCGTTCCACGACGGCTGTCGGGTGGTCGTTTCTCTCAGATTTCTGTGAGAAGCGTCAAACCTCAGCCGGAGTAATTTGCCCGTCATAGTGATGAGGTGCCGGGGAGAGCTTCGAAGGATATGGGATCAAGGGGGGAGAGGGTCACGGGGAAGTTCCGTATTCGGCCGGACGATCTGGCGTTAGAGAATGAGGCACTGGCTGCTGTGCTCTCCCCGAANTCCACGACGGCTGTCGGGTGGTCGTTTCTCTCAGATTTCTGTGAGAAGCGTCGAACCTCAGCCGGAGCAATTTGCCCGTCATAGTGATGAGGTGGCGGGGAGAGCTTCGAGGGATATGGGATCAAGGGGGGAGAGGGTCACGGGGAAGTTCCGTATGCGGCCTGACGATCTGGCGTTAGAGAATGAGGCACTGGCTGCTGTGCTCTCCCCGAATGTTAGCTTGCTCGACATAAACTGGCTGTGTATGAAGCAGCGCGCCGTCTAAAGCCGCGAACCCTTGCAAGTGGATCGCTTGAGCTGAAGATGAGGAGGCGAATTGCACAGCTTCAGGGGAAAATCGAGATGGCTCGGAAGCCGGCGTCGAAAATTGTGTGATTGATTTCATCGTAAGTGGATGAAATTTTACGTCTCCAATTCGCAAAATATCTGTGAACTTGCGGTATCATCCTCACATAGTGAATAAGGCAGTCCTCCTTGTTATCAAGGAGAGATTTGTCGAGAGTGTTCGAGTTCTGGGGGCTACAAATCGGTCCCTAGAAAAGCGGTTGCGGCGAATGGTGGACAATACTGTCTTTCATTCCGACCCCAGCCGGTGGTTCGAGCCTTCAGCGCCTGCACCCGACAAGATGCCATCAGTCGAGCAGGTTGAGGAATTCTGGGGGGCAATTTATAGTCACGTTCCTCGTCTCATGACGGAGACTCCAGCTCTTCAAGCATTTCGTGCGTTTTGTGAAGAACATCGTCGGCAGCGCGCGGAGTTCACCCCAGTCACTCAGGAGGAAATTCAAGCTGCGCTACGAGGCATGAAGAACCATGCCGCTCCGGGTCCAGATGGCATCAACGCCTTTTGGTGTAAGAAGTTTACCTCGGTTCATAGCCATCTGGCTCGGATTTTCACATCGTTCATCGATGGTAGCGTGATGCTTCCTGAGTGGTTGGTGGAGGGGAGAACTGTGCTGCTTCCGAAGAAGGGAGACTTGTCTGACCCGGCAAATTACCGGCCGATCACGTGCCTGAATACGCTCTATAAGCTCTTCACAGGAGTCTTGAATGAGCGTATCTTGCACGATGTACAACCCGTGTGGCGGCAGATTTATGAACAGCGGGGGGCGAAGCGGTCGCTGTCAGGGTGCAAGGAGAGTTTACTCGTCGATCGGTGCATATTGCGCGATTCGATACAGTATCATCGGCACCTGTCAGTGGCCTGGGTCGACTATCGTAAGGCATTTGATAGCACGAGCCATGAGCTCATTTTTCTGCTACTCGAGTGCCTTACGGTAGAGGAAAATATCGTGAGGTGCATTAGATCCTTGGATCCAAGATCCTTGCACCACTTTGGAGGACGCGCTTCACCATAACATCTGGTGAGGGTCGGCTTACTTCAGGGTTGGTGCAATTCAGGAGAGGAGTTTTTCAGGGCGATACCTTGAGTCCTCTCTTGTTCTGCATCTCACTGATGCCCCTATCTGTCGCCTTGCGCGGTGTTGGTGGATACCAAGCCGGAAGACCTGGCGATCGGAGGTATCAGGTTAGCCATATATTCTATATGGATGACCTGAAGTTATTTGCCGTAGGAGAGCGGCAACTCAAGCTCCAGCTTGATGTTGTTGCAGTGTACTCACGCGCGGTCGGGATGAGCTTTGGGTTGGACAAATGTGCAGTCTTCCACATGAAGAGGGGGAAGGTTGGGGACGGGATGGGAGAGATACACCTGGTGGATGGAAGCGTCATTAGACATCTTGGCGCTGAGGAGTCGTATAGGTATCTTGGCTTCAATCAGCGATCCGTAGTGGACGCTGAGGCGGTCAAAGAGAAGCCGCCGACGATACTCCTCACTCTTCGTGAGGAGTATCGTCGGCGGCTTCGGAGAGTTTGTAAGTCCGAATTTTCCGGAACGAACAAGGTGGCCGCGACAAACATGTTCGCGGTTCCAGTTCTTCTGTACTCCTTTGGCGTGCTCCAATGGAGGAGGGATGAGCTGAAGCAGTTGGACAGGGATACTCGTAAGCTAATGAACATCCACAGGAGCCTACATCCCCGATCTTCATGTCCCCGTTTATACTTCCCGCGTGACAGTGGTGGCCGAGGACTACTCAGCCTAGAATCTCTCCATGAGCGCTTGGTCCTCGGCTTGGCCTGTGACGTGATGAACGGCTTGGATCCTCTCTTGGAGTTTGTGCACGATCATGAGCTTCATGGGATTCAGGCCTTTCTCTACAAGGCGGCGGATACCGCAGCTGAGGCTCTCGGGTTGGAGTTTCGTCGTGGCCGAGGTGGTCAGCTGGCTAGTCATTCATTGGCCAGCATGACTAAATCTCGGCGAAGAGCGACCATCAAGGAGGCGGAACAGTCCACCTTGCTTCGTCTACACGTTGACAGGCCCATGCATGGCGTGTTCTTTCGTCATGTGGAAGAACAGGGCTTGTCCGTCCAGCTGACTTTCTCATTTTTGAAGTCGGCTGGCTTGATGTCTGAAACCGAGGGCTTCATTTGCGCGTATCAAGATGGCGTGATAAACACCTTGGTCCATAGGAGCCGTGTTATGGGGTTGCAAGTCCCGGATGTTAGGTGTCGGGCTTGCAAACAGTCCCCGGAAACTCTGATGCATCTTTTGTCGGCTTGTCCGACATATGCAGTGACGAGTTATATCCACCGTCATAACGCGGCTTTGAGAGTGTTGTATTACCATCTGCGGCACTCTTATGGGATAGACCGGACGCCGATTCTGCCTTATGCTCCAGGAGATATTGAGTCCGTTGTCGTGAATGAGAGGTGTAAGATTTACTGGAACTTCTCGTTTGCGACTATCAGACCCGTCGCTGCGGCGAAGCCTGATATCGTCCTCTTCGACTTTGAAGACAAAGTCATCTACGTGATTGAGTTCTCGGCGCCAGCCGAGAGCAATATATCTCCGAAGGAAGAGGAGAAACGGCTCAAATACCAGCTGCTCCTGTTTGAGCTGCGTCAGTTGAACCGCGGGTTTATGGTCAAGCTGATCGTCATGATCATTGGCTCTCTTGGCGGCATGAAACAGTCTTTTGTATCTGCGCTTGAGGTGATTCCAGCCTCCAGGCGCAATGCTTTAATACTGGCTGGCCAGATGCAAAAGGCTGTCATTCTTGGGTCTCTTCAACTGCTTAGGCATCATGATTCTGGACTGCAGTAGTGCTCACCCTCTGGTTGGAGGGAGCGCTACTGCAGAGCGATTAAGACTTGTTTGTATCGCTTAGCTTGCTGGGTGGTCTTCGAGGTGAAGTCGGAGCCCTCGAGGGTCATCCAGCGATCTCATTCACGATAATAATAATAATAATATTAATAATAATAATAATAAACAAGTGTCAACTCCACTCTTATGAAAAATAGAGAAACGAGAATGAGCTCAATCCATTCGTTTTGCTTGCGAATGGAAACCTTGCCATCCTTCGATTTTCACATTTCCTAATTAGTCCATACGCTAGGGGTACTTCTGTGTACATTCAGATGTCCATTATATTTTATTACTGGATTCTATATTTTCGAGGTCGCTGATTGCGAATATGATGATCGTTTGTGCGAAATCGTGGGCAGTCTCTTTGTTTATAACAACTTAATTGTTTAATATGGAATATCGCAGAAATGGTTGGCTATAGGGGAAAATATTTCAAAGAAAAAATGTTCCATATCAAAAAGTGAACATATTTTGTTTTGTAACATTTTTTCATAGCTGTCATGGTTGCAGAGATATCGCGGATGCAAATCCAGCGAGCGGCACGCTGGCACTATCGCGCGGCGGCAACGCGCTCCGGAGTTTAAAAAAAAAATGGTTGGACGGAGAAAAAAATGGTTGAAATAAAAGATGTTCATTACAAAAAAATACATCAGATCAGTTTTTTGACTTTTTCAAGACATTCCAAGTAATTTTAGAGATATTCAACGTTTTATGGGCGATGACGGGACAAATTCGCATTGCGTTGAACATTAAACCGTGATTATCTCGTTAACTACTATGAATAGACGAAAATGTCTAATAACTCAAAAGATGAGTCATGAAATTACTAATATCTTTTGTTTCAACTTTTTTTCTCTAGCTCCATTCATTCAGCAACTAACTCTCTCTGTGTAATTCGTTCAACTCGTTACTCTGCTATTTGTTCGCTAAACAACGTGCAATCTAGCCAGAAAATCACGCGAAAAAATGAACTCTCTGAAAATACGATCTTCACCCTCAGGAGTCTCAATGCAAACTGACGGTGAGTTCTTCAATTCCGTAGGATGAAAACAGAACTCAAAAATGAAAATATAGATAAGGGTATTGTGTACGAATTCGGAGAAAACTGTGGCAACGCCACATAACACTGCGAAGCCGTTGTGCGACGTGTGGAGTTGAGGTGGACGTTCAATGCACTCATACCCTGATTTGCGCCAGGAATATTTTCTGAACGGACGGAGCTAGAGAAAAAAAGTAGCAACAAAAGATATTGGTAATTTAATGACTCATCTTTTGAGTTATTATCCATTTTGGTCTATTCCTAGTAGTTAACGAGATAATCACGGTTTAATGATCCACGCATTGCGATTTTGTTCCGTCAACTCCCATAAAACGTTGAATATCTCGAAAATTACTTGGAATAATTGAAAAAGTCAAACAACTGATCTGATGTATTTTTTATAATGAACATCTTTTTTTTTAAGCATTTTTTTCTCCGTCCAACCATTTTTCTTAAAAAGACTCCGGAGCGCGTTGCCCCCGCGTAATAGTGCCAGCGCGCCGCTCGCTGGACTTGCATCCGCGATATCTCTGCAACCATGACATCTATGAGAAAATATTATAAAACAAAATATGTCCACTTTTTGATAAGGAACATTTTTTGTTTAAAATATTTTCCCCTATAGCCAACCGTTTCCGCGATATTCCGTTTTAAACAATTAAATTGTTATAAACAAAGAAACTGCCCACGATTTCGCACAAACGATCATCATATTCGCAATCAGCGACCTCGAAAACATAGAATCCAATAATAAAATCTAATGGACATCTCATTGTTCACAGAAGTACCCCTAGCGTATGGACTAAATTTTCATTGGGAATGATCTAGAATAGTCTAAAAAGTAAAAATACGAAGTTTAACGATCATGTCTGTTTGTCGTCGTCGCCCGCCCCCCCCCACTTTTAAGAAATAAAGTTTTAGAAAATCGAGTAATAAATTGACAAAACAAATTTCAAAAAATCTAAAATTTGGTCAAAGTATAGGTTCCAATTAGGACTGATTCTTTGCCCAAGATCAACTCAATCGCTCTGATAGTTCCTGAGAAAAAGCGAGTTGTTTTTAAATGGTTTTTCGCGAATATCTTCACAACTAGCGGTTTTCGATTTCATTTTTTTTTCTTTTAAAATGTTCGTCCTAATGTCTCCTATCTAGATCAGTGAAAACCGCTATACCCGTCCCTACAAAGTTTTCAAGATATTTTCACTTTTCTGTTTTTTCGATAAAATCCTTGTACGCTCACTAGCTTTCGTAAAAATTGGGATGTACACTTGAATTTAGGAGAGAACCTTCATCTTATGATAACAACGGTTCGTATTTCAGATGGGCGCAATGGAAACATATATAGCCGTTTCATAGAGTTCCTGAGGTATTCTTGATTTTCTGTTTTTTCCATAAAATCCTTGTACGTTCTCTAGCCTTCGAAATAATTGAGATATCAACTTGATAATTGGAATGAACCTGACTCTTTTAATAAAAACCGTTTGAATTTCAGATAGGCTCAATCAGATCGATGGTTTTGGAGATATTTGACTTTTTCTGAAAATCTACTATATGCAATATCTCCAAAACTACGCAACTGATTTCGCTTTTTGCTTCCGAATGGAAGCTTTGTAATGGTCCGATTTTCACATTCTCTAATTTTCATTGGAAATGATATAGAATGGTCTGAAACGTAAAAATACGAAGTTTGGCGACCATGTCTGTATGTGAATATCTCCAGCGCCACCTTCCCGATGGTCAATTTTTGGAAAATTGAGTCATTAAGTGGCTAAAATAATTCATAAAAAGTTGCAATTTTGTCAAATTATAGGTCTTAACGAGAAATAACTCTGTGCACAATTTCAGCGCGATCGGTTAAGTAGTTTTTGAGATTGAGCGATTCGTTTTTAAATCGTTTTTCACGAATATCTTCAAATTTATTGGACCGATTTAGATTTTCTTACCTTTCAAAATACTCGTCTCATTGTCCTCTACCGAGATTAATTAAAACATCTATACCTGTTCATACAAAGTGTTCTAGATATTCCCCTTTTTCTGTTTTTTTATCAACATCCTTGTACGCGCGCTCACGTGTGGTAAAATCGAGATATCTACTTGTTTTTTCAAAATACTCGTCTTGATGTCATCCATCTAGGTCAATCAAAACATATGTACCCGTTTATACAAAGTTTTGGAGATGAATTTCAATTAATCAACTTCGTATAAGCGATTTTACATTTTTGGTGTTCCCTAAATTCCTTGTTCGCACAATAACTTGAAGAAAAATTGGGATAGGAATATGACGTGAGAAAATAGTTTCTCCTGTAAATTGAAAAAGAGAATTTCTATTGATCCATTCGAAAGCTTGGAATGGTATTTTTTATTTCTACCAATGGAATTGGTAGAAATAAAAAATTAAAATACAAATAACACATAAACTAACAGTCGCATGCCTTCTGCAATATAGGAGCGGTCAACTGCTTGTTTTCATAACAAATCGATTCTTGGAATATATCAATGTGGTTGTACACTCATTGTGTCGTTACACAAGCAAAGACGGGGTAAAACAAACCTTTTTGATTTTTTAAATATGTTGATAACTTATTGAATTGTTGATGAAATTAGATTTTTTTTTTATTCAACCAACAATTCTTCTTCATGACGTATTCAAACTTAGCTCTATTGATGTATTCAGTACACTGATAGAACGGATTAGTTATTGTTGAATGGATTTTGATTGGAGGTTAGGGTCTACTCGGTCTCGCCAAATGTTCATTCGTTCCTTCGCCATTCAAGTGAACCGTTCGTTAACTATTCACAAATATTTATTTGATTATATTCATCTCTACCATTCGTTGATAGTTAACGAATCTCGTTTGGAATAAATGAATCATTCTATCAGTATAGTGAATTGGTAAAGGGTAATAAGTCGACTCATTCCCTATTCGTTTTTTTTGTGAAATATCTCAGAATGTAAGAGAGCGAAATTTTCCTAATCTTTTTTGTAGAACCAAATGAGAGCTACAAAAAAGGTCTCAATGAATATTTCGGTGTCTCTCTTAGATTCAGAGATATTCTGCGAAAACTGGCCAATTAGCTGAACAGACTTGTTACTCTTTACCACTTCGCTACTGAATTTGTTCCTGAGTTATGAATATATGAAAAAACAGTCAACAGGGTCAGTTTTATTCCAGCTTCCCCTATCAACTTTCCCCTCTTGTCTAATCTTCGCCCACTTATTTCTTTGACTTTTAGAAAAAATGAGCGAGATTGGTGCTAATTATTGGCAATTATCTTTTCGATGACGATGAAGACATCGATGAGATATTGAAACATATTGAGGACGACGAGGGAGTTGACAATGACTTCGAGCTAGTATTACCATAAGGGCCAAAAAGTTGAAAATCATGACTCCAGACATCACTGCGATTTTGGATCGTGCCAAAGTTAGAGATCGGATGGCAGCACGCGTGCTAGCAGTCGCTCTCATGACTGTTGGCATAACTTTGGACGATGTCCACTTGAGCCGTGAAACTGTGATACCGCTCAGTGATACCACAAGGCAAAACATGAAAAATAAATCATGTTATGTTCTGACGGTACATTGGGACGGCAAACGATTATCATCGCCAGATGACAAACATGAAATGATCGACAGACTCCCAGTTCTCGTATCTGAACATGATTTTCCCCAATTGCTCGGTGTGCCCGCGATTGGAAGAGGGACTGGAATAGGGCAGGCAGAAGCAGTATACCATAGCTTGGAGGAATGGTGTGTCCTGGATGAGATCTGCTCGATGGTCTTTGATACCACTTCCAGTAATACAGGAAGTGAAAAGCGTGCTTGTGTTCTGTTGGAAGAAAAAATCGGGAGGGACCTCTTGTATATGGCATGCCGGCATCACGTTTTCGAACTCCTTTTGAAAGCTGTGTTTGACACGTCAATGGGATGTACATCAGGACCCGAAGTCTCCATTTTCAAGCGGTTCCAAGAACACTGGAGTAGCTTAGATAAAGGAAAATTCTCAGCCGGGAGTTACGAATCTTACTGTGAAGGAAGCCTTGCCGGACAACATCGCTGATATTCTCCATTTTGCTGAAGCACAGTTGAAGGTTAGCTATGTTTTTGTTGATGATAGTGTAAAATTGATAGACGTACACTTCTCTAGCGATTCCATTTGCACATTTTCAAATTATGAATAACACGAAATATTTTTTTTGGTCACTCTGTGCGTGAAGCAACATTTCACGCACACTGCGCGTTCGTAAAACGCTCTTCACGCACAAAATAACAAAAAATATCGTTCGTTATTAGGTCATAAACAATTTTTTGCAGAACTCGCCTTCGGTTCGTTCTGTAAACTCACGAGTGTCGAGTGTCAAAATTTTTTTGTGCCCCCGTGTCGAAAAACACTATTCCCCGTTCACTTTGTAGGAGGACAACATTCGCAAGGATTACCAAGAGTTTTCAGAGCTGGTGGTGCTGTTCCTCGGAGGAAATCTTCCCAAAGGGAATCGATTTCGGGCTTTGATTCCTATTCATCATGCCAGGTGGATGGCCAAGGCGATCTATTCCTTGAAAATTTTCTTGTTTCGGGATCAGTTTCGATTGACAGCTCAGGAAATTTCAGGGTTAGTAAGT
This sequence comes from Diachasma alloeum, assembly GCF_001412515.2. Classification (NCBI taxonomy): domain Eukaryota; kingdom Metazoa; phylum Arthropoda; class Insecta; order Hymenoptera; family Braconidae; genus Diachasma; species Diachasma alloeum. The sequence goes on from NW_021680937.1 coordinate 41,345, forward strand.
GTATGTATTTTCGTCGTCCTCGTGTATCACAAAGTGTGGTTCACAGCTTCGAATGCAGTCGCAGCTCCCAATAATGATTTGATATTGTTGAAACGTTTAGCAGAGAATGCTACTATTGATAAGCATGGGAAGAATTACAAGGCTGCATTCAAAAAGTTCGTTAATCACCTTTGGTACTTGTCAGAGGAATTGATAGCTCTCGCTTTTTTCGATGAAAATGTGAGTGCAGATTGTAAGAGAAAGATGTGCCAGGCCATCAAGTCTCGTTCTGCTCTTATGTATGATCGAAAAAAGTGAAAAGTGGGAATAAACGACGCAAAATTCATCCAAGACTCCACTCTAGATTCTTTTGTTACAGAAAATACCATGAAGGTTTTTGAAATATTGAAAATAGATTCTAGTTTCTTGAATACCGACCCTGCGACATGGGAGAGTAGAGATGATTTTGTTGCCGCTTCCAAAATTGTCAAATCTCTTCATGTCACAAACGATATTGCTGAAAGAAGTTTAACTCTCGTAAGTGAATATAATGATGTGCTTACGAAAGATGAAGCCCGCAAACAAAATTTGATGCTAGTGGTTCAAAAATACCGGGAGTCGTCATTCAATTACACGAGAGAGGACTTGAAGTTTACGTTGGAAAATTATTTGAATAATTCTAATCCACCAACGGAAACTTCCAGCGATTGAAATCGGCACAATTTTACTCTACAATACTACACACCACAGAGTTTCAAATATTGATTTGTTTAATTGAATTGCATTAGAAAAATTTGAAAAAATTCAAATATAATTAGCTCCATTCAAATTATAATCTGGGGCATGGTATTTTTTTTTACATTTCTGTCGTATAAATAAATAATTACAATTGTTGAACTTTCCGAAAACTTCATTATTTTTTATGGAATAGATCACCGCTAGAACTCTGGATATGAATAAATTGATCATCTATTACCAAGAATGATTTAGAAGGTAGGAAATTCATTTTCCATGAGTTGCTTATTGAAAACGGTCTAAATTTCTGAAAATGAAATATTGATCATCATTTCATTATTTTATTAGATAAAATCAAATATGGTATTTAGTAAAAGCTCTGATGATCAGTTCAACATGTTGAGAAGAATTGAAATCATGAAAAGAAAAATCGTCGATTCACTTGGATATTCTAAACATTATTGATATTCATAATTTAATTTATAAAAATATATGTTAGTTTCATTGTTTATTACAGCCATAATTCTATCATGCATCATTCTTATTATTATTATTCTATATTATATTGAATCAAATAAATCTTTACATTTAATTGTTTATAGAAAATTCATCTTCTATCTGAGAAAATAAATGATATTTAATCACTGACTGATCTTTTTTTGATGGTAAATGTTATGGTAATGTTGTTCGTTATGGAACGTTGCCGGAAATACAATAATGTGCATCGCGAGAATGTGAATATCAACCCGTTGCTATGCGTGTATCTTTTTTACTGTTAACTAAAAAAAAACAATAATTACACCGTTGAAAAGCTCATAGGCGTTTTATATAATGTGACTGAGGACAATTTTTACTATAACGAATGTCGATCATTTAGAGGTAAGTAGATATGGAGTGCCGGTTCGAAATCAGTAAACCAGAAGTGATGTCATGAAATGGTGGGAAATTTAAAATTTCCTGGACCGGAAGTGACGTAATGGCGTTCCCACCAATAGGAGTGGAGAGAGGAGGTCACGTGACTTATTTTAGAAGAGGCGGGAAAATTTGAAGGGACGTTGTGGTGTGGAGTTTGAAATTTGCCGCAAGGGGGCCTGGCGACGCTACTGGGGAGCGGGGGGGGGTCTGGTCGACGAGCGAGTGAGGCGGGGGAAGTAGGAGAGGAGCGTGGTGGAAGGGGGGAGGCGGCGCGCTGAGATCGGTTGTGGGTGAGGAGAGCGCGGCGAGGGGGGAGGTGTCGGTTCGAAATCAAATGTGGGTGAGGGGGGTTGCGGTAAGGAGGGACGATGCGCGGCGTGGAGGGGGGCGGCAGTCGTGCACACGCAGTTGTCGTGAGGATGACATCACATAGGGGTGGGGACTACTCGTGGTTGGCGGGAAATTTGATTTTCTCTATTGCAAGTGATTCGGGCAGTCGCTAATGTAGAGTTCTCTAGTAGAGGGCTCTGATCTGAATCTGCCTGCGTGATTTTCTAAGTTCTGAATGTTGCACTCTGATCTTCTGAAAGTTACAGTCTGATCTTTGATTGCTAAATTTTGATTTTCTGAAAGGTTCATTTTGAATGATATATGCTAATTTGTCATGCAATGTTCTCAAGGATAAAAAGGAGATACATAAAATCTATTTTTTATTTAACATAGGATATATTTTTTAATCTTTAACATTACATTGGGCATAATGCATTTTTTTACTCATTGTTTATTTACTATTACTATTATTATTATTTCATACGTGCCTGCGTGAGTTTACATAAATATAAGAGTTACATTGCACGGGGGGAGTTTACAAAATTACAATTTGTGAAGAACACAAAAAAGAACAATATGTATAAATATATAGGTGATCACAGTTGGTTATCAGCACTCAGCATACAATCCCTAAATTCAAGAGCTTCATAAAAAAAATGCCAAACGTTTCATTTGTTTGCGGTTTTTAATGTCCAGTAACACAGCCAGCCAGTCTTTCTCAAATCTACTGTTTATAATGTTAAAATGTGCAGTCCTGGAGTTATGGTAATAGAGGCATCTAATTATAATATGTTCAAAGCTCTCAATTTCAAAATGACATATTTTACAATATTCTTTAGTTAACAATCGATAAATTTTATTCTTAAAGAGGAGACGTTTAGAGTGTATGTTTGCAAGTCTAATTTGAGCAATAGTGCAGGTGAGGCCTATTGGACATCGCAAAAATAAATATCTGGCTGGCTTATCTGAGAAAATGTGCGGTATGTTAAATTGTAACGATTTGCTCTCCGTGCATCTTATGTAGTCTTGCGCTGTTAAATTATCAGTAAATCTAGTTATTATTTTTTCCTTAGTAGTAGTTCACACATCGGCATTGTCACACGTACATAAAAAGTCCATATCGATCTCGATTAGAATACATTTCGCGATAACACTGTCAAATAGTTTTATTTTGGTGCACCAGGCATCGGATTTTGATTTTGCTAGGATCGATTTAGTGACTCCAATCGCAGATTTCGCTTTTGATATTGCATGTTTGCAGGTACGATTTCCCCTTAAATTATTTTCAATCATAACCCCCAAGTATTCGTAAGAGTTAACAGTTTCTAAAATTTGCCCATCGTACATAAAGGCCTCTTTCTCATTTTTGTGGATTCTACCACTTGCCCTGAACGGAAGAACTTTTGTTTCGGAGATGTTGACGGTAAGCCCATTAATGGAACAATATTCTTTGAGTGTTCGTAATTTACATTTAACATCCTGAGGGTTAAAACATAGAATCGCCGTGTCGTCTGCGTAAGTGGGCATCAAGAGGTCATACCTGGCGTCAATACTAAGCCCTCTAAAACCCTTATCCCTGAAAAACGACTCGAAGTCGGACACAAATAATATAAAGAGCAGAGGGCTTAGTATTTCTCCCTGGAGTACACCCTCAGTAATTTCAAAACTGTTCGAACACTCTTCAGGGAGTTTCACATGAACTTTCGCTTTGCTGTAGATGCTAATTAAAATTCTCAGGATCTTAGAGCTGACACCGATTCTAGATAATTTCGACCATAAGAGACTGTGAGGTACAGAGTCAAAAGCTCTTTTGAAATCGATAAAAATCGCGTAAACTGAATTACCCGATAGCCTTAATTGCAATTCAATAGTCAAGATTAATGTAAAAATTTAGTCCTCACAGCCTCTTCCTCTTCGAAATCCGGCCTGAGATTCAAGGAGGATTCCAGTGTCCTCCATCCAACATTCTAAACGTCTGGCTAAAATCTTCGTGAAAGTCTTTAGAATAGTATTTACTAAGGCAATGCCGCGGTAATTACTCGGGTCTTCCATGAGACCTTTTTTGTGTATCATAGCCAGAGCTGCGCAAGGCCAGGAGTCCGGAACAGATCCGTTATCGAAAATTTCATTCAGAAAATCCAATATAAAGCTCCTTCTATCCTCAGGGATCGTCTTCCAAAATTCATTTGAGATCTGGTCCGGACCCGGGGCCTTGTTATTTTTTAGTCATTTAAGCGCGAATAAAAGCTTGGCTTTTTCAATTTGACCATCCAATAGTAGATGCACAACATCGATAAAAACATAATTACAGCACACACGAGGAGGGTACACCTCTGCGTAAAACTCATCCAATTTATCTTTCGAAATTACATTCCCTCCAGAGTACGTTCTCCCCATTGCTTTCAGTGAAGCCTAAAATTCGATTGTATTTTTAACATTAACGATTTTTATTTTCAATTCTTGAAAGTAGATCTTCCTCTTAGAAATAATTAACTCTTTAAATTGCTTTTTTTTAAATGAAATTCATCTAATAAGACATTATCTAGAGCTTTATCATAGTTTGACTTATTATCTTTGTATAATTTCCAGGCCCTATTCGTGTTTGATTTAGCGTGTCTCGATTCAGCGTCGAACCATTTTTTGTTTGAGTTAATCTTATTACAATTACCCGGCCTGGGCACATTTATCATACCAACCTCTTTTGCGTAAGAAATAATGGAATTTGTTAAAAAATTATTGTTCTGATCGGAATTTTCAAAGTTGCCCGGTAGGTTTTCATTGAATAAATGCTCCAGCCTGTTAGTAAACTCTAAACCGCGGTTAGGTAGCCACCTCAGTTTATTGGAGGGTTCACCCGCACTGTGCGCATCTTCATTGGCGATGGGCTCGGAGGATTGAAATGAGAGAAGGGTAGGAAAGTGATCAGATGAAAAGAGCTCATCAAAGATTATCAGTCTCCCGGGGTTCTCCTATTCATCAAAAACATTCCGTTTTCATTCATCATACCCACTCGGGAACGTCCCTCTTTTTCAGACACTTCATCTAGGCACTTACGCACACTTGACAGCACTGAGTTCTCGATGAGCACCTCCGGTATTGTATCGTTGAACGGGCCAATCCTCCCGTTGAAATCCCCTCCAATGACAACAGGCTCGTTCCCAAAATCCTCGATGATGTTCCCCAGCGAGACCGTCAGCAGGTCAATGACAGCTTTATAATGAACAGATTTGCGGTAGGGGGAGATGTAGACAAGACCCACTGTGAAGAATAAGTTACTAGATTTAATTCGGACAAAAATGCACCAGCACGAGATATCCAGGATTAGAAACTCATTATCACAGCTGACCAACAGCACAATACTACCAGATCCCCTCCCCCGTGTCACTTCTCTTGTTGCTCCAAATGCAGTTATAATTGGAGCTAATCCGGTGAGGAATATATACCGGATCTGATTTTAGCCATGTTTCGGAGATGCCAATCACTTTGGCTCGGCTCAGGACTTCAGAGGCATCTCATACGTTGCTGATGCCATGACAATTCCAATAAATAAATAGGTCCTGGAGATTAAATCTACTGTAAGTCAACATCACGGGCATTAAAGGAGGTTTAGGATGATCTCTGCCCGGTGTCAGCCAGGTTACTTACAATATTTGCAAATGTAGAGACACTTTGAGGATTGCTTCGTGGGATATCTTGCTCTTCGACAAAATTTCCAGTTAACTGGTCCCAAATATGCCATTTCTTGTCAATCATCACTCTGTTGCGGCCAATTTTGGTGGTATGACCTTTGGATTATTCAGCTTTGGCCAATTGTCGAGCTCTCCAGGCGATTTATCTTTCCAGTGTCGTGCGATTCGGATCGATGTAAAATGGAAGATTCTTGAGGCATCAACTTTTCCGTTTCAAGATTTTAGTTTTGAACTCCAGGTTTTTGACTGTGACTAGGAAGAATTTTAGACCTTCCTTCCCCATAATGGTAACATTATCTAGCTCCTCTTTCACATTCGTTAGTTTGAAGTGAGTGGAGAGAAAGGTCTCCACTGCCACCCTGGGATCATCTACATTCATATTAGCAGTCTTTTGATTCTCTCAGTCTTTTGATTCTCCAGGCATGAGAGTCTAAGGTTGTGGTCCTCGAATCTAGTGTTGATGGAACTCTCAAGACTTGTAAGTTGAGAAGAGTGCTCTTCTTTTGCTAACTTCACTTGAGACGACAGTACTTCAATTTTATTCAAAATGGCTTGCACGGCTGGGGATTGTAGGTCGTCCATTGTGTTCGTGGACCTGACAGTTTTTGTTGTAGTTGAGTTGGCCGAGCCCTTGCCAGGCTTGGTTGAGTCTAATTGAGGCTCCGTTTGCTTAATTTTTTTGGGAGATTTTCCCGGCGATTGCGGCGGCGAGTTAAAGCCACAATTAGCGTGCTCTTCTGAGGATTTTCTCCTCTTTCTTGACTTTTCCAGGCAGTCTACAATTGATAATTGGTTCTTCTCTCTAGTTTTCGTCAAGCGCTCAGCATTAGTGGGTTTACCTATTTTACTTGGCTCGTATGGATTGTTGATATTTACAGGCCGCTCTGGGAGCGCACAGGTGTTGCTCAGCTGATTCCCTAGGCTATTGATTCTCAGGCGTGAAGGTAGAATAAGTGGCCGCGAGCTGTGTCACTAGGAGTGGTTGGAGTGTTATCGGCAGAACTCGGTTTTTCCAGCGTGATAGGCATTCTCAGGGGAAAAAACCGTCGCCTAACCTATTAGCTAGCCCACTGCTGGTTACGTGGACGAAAATTAATCCAGAAGAGAATGACATCCCACTATGATTAATATCTCAAAAAGACCGGAATAAATTCACGGAAAAAACGAACGGAACTTGAGTCAACTTGAACACTTTTACACGGCGAACGATGAATATAAATACAGCACACTAACGGATCACGTCTATACACTGAAGTAGTACACTAGCGCCCCCCTCATTATTATTTTTTTTTATAAATTTGCACAAAGAACAGTTCTTTATCATAGGCGGTTGTCGAGAAGTATGATGTAGGTGGGATATGAATTTTGAATTATGAAGAAATTATCGGATTCGAGATGAGTTCAGCAGTCGGCAATACAGAGCTCTCCATATGATTCCATTCGCGGAATTTTTGATTCTTATTTACTAACATGATTCTCTTAAGGACAAAAGGATAATGAACGAAATATAACACAAAGAATATACGTAATATATTTTTTTATTTTTAACAATTAATTTTAAATATTACATTTCTCATGTAATTGTTTTTTGACAGTTGATTAGTAAATGAGAAATATTCCAGTTATTTCCTTCTTATAATCTTCCATTTTCTTGGAAGATTTACATAAAAAACAGGTCTTCAACAGTTCTTTATGATGCAGATAACATCGACGGCAATTTGCAATAACCTTGTCCTTTTGCAAGTTCTCAGGCAATCTATCCCATACATCTTCGATGCTCTTCGAGGCGAACGTCAACAGAAATTTCTTCGGGAAGGGGGAAATGTCCCGGGTGCTCATTTCTTTGAGACTTTTCAGGTTACAGAAAATGTCCAGGGATTTATGCAGACTAACATGTTGATTTTGCATGTACCAAATTCTGAAATTTTTCACGTTTTCAAGAGCACACACGAATGGAATTGTTTCACAATCGTTATGGGAATTTTCACATTTCGGAAGCTCCAAGTCTGCCAATTTCGGACAGCCCGAATTTTCCAAGTCCATCACTGTTTCTGAATTTCCGAGGATCTTTTGAAGCCATTGTTTCTTCTGCAATCCTTTTACGTAGAGGTTAGTTAGGTTCTTGGCGATTTCTTTGATGACTCGTGAAACTTCAGAGTACGATATTTTGCCGGATTCCCAGGGTAGCCCATGAAAGTTGTCGATGAGCCATGTATTAGATTGTTTGGACTCGGTTGACAATTTATTCCTTGCGTATGGTGGCTTGAAGAGAGTACACTTCACACGTTTATAATCATCAGTGTACGCGACTGCCAATTCCTTGACGATGAAAGTTTTCTGATCACTTTGGAATCCTTGGACGTCTACGATCGCTTCCAACTTTACACTGGATTGTTCAGACTACGACTGATTGCTCTGGAGGAAAATCTGGTGATTTTTTATAGAATTCGATGGCATCATCATACGCAATATTCTGGATTGTACCAAAACAATTCTTGGAAGTGTTTACTACTGGAGGTGCTGCGTAATTTCATAACAACGAGCTGAGTGAGGGAGGGGATAGAGGATCTCCTCGGATTGGCTGGAATTATATATCATCACTATTCTAGAACATTCCTGAGACGTTTTTAAACGTTGAGTGTTCTAACATAGCGTCAGTTTCCATCATGGATCATTTGAGCCCAGACAAAGTGAAATTTTCGTGTGCACTTCATCATTCTTAGTGGACTACAACGATATTATCATCCGGCATTATGGATAATTCACCACAAACGGCATGGGACTCTCTACGTGATTTCCTTGAGTTGAAGGAGAATTTGGAACTTGTGAAAAGTATTCGCATTGGACCACAGAAGAAACATAACTTGACTATGGATGATATGGGATTGCTAATTTCTATATCACCGTATGTTTGTGAGTATGATCATATTGTTATAAATCATTATGGCAATAATCCACCGCAAACAGCATTGGATTTTCTGCAAGATTTTTTGAAATTGCACGGGAATTACAAAATTGTAAAATTTCATCGTGTTTTGAATGTGAATGGAGACGAGGAGAAAGAGGAACCAGTCGCTGGTACTTCATCGAGGAGTGAGGTGGAGATTCCTCACACCGAAGAACATTCGGAGGAGGACGAGGGACCAGTAGCCAGCACGTCGAAAGCTGATTGTTCTCCAGTTCCAAAATGTCTCCGCGGTGAAGGGAGTAGCCGAAAACGTCATCATTCGTATAAATCTAAGAAGCTCTAGTAATCGAGAAGGTTCTAAATGTTCTGGAAATGAAAAGACGCATATGTATTTTTTTTTTATTACAAAAACAGTTCCGTTGGAGAATAAAAATATGAAAAATATTTCGTTTCGTTTTCATTTAAATCATATTTTTTACTCCCCCACTAATTGGGTGATACTTCACTATATGATCATGTAAGATTAAGCAATAGGCTGCAGTTTGACCGGGGAAATTACGATCAGGCTCGAATTCAAGGCGAATATCAACTGGTCCGGATTTCAAGTGCTCATTTTGCTTTGAACAATCAATGACAATGAGTGGAACATGGTGAGGAAATCGGTTTTATTCAAGAGTGGTTCAGCTTCTTTACCGTAGTAAGAGCTTTGGAAATTCGTATACATATCGTAGAGTAACGCATATTGATTATGACTAATATCAAGATTCAGATTATCATAAGGGTAACTTTGAGAATTCAGGAAGAGCTTTATGTCGCGGATATTACAATGATCGAAACGACTCTCATTTTTGTTGGTTCGATTTTTGCGGTCAGTTTAGAATCTCACGATGACATAGCGAGGTTTTTCCAATTGGGTTGAGCATTTCACCACCCAGACGCGTTTAGTGGTCAGGAGTGGATACTCGTACATCTCCCAGCCTCGAAAACTGATGGGAATTGGTGCGTCCTTGGAAATGTAGTTCAGTAGATTGATTTTCTTGGAATCAGCTACTCTGATGTAGGGAATCATCCACTCTACTTTATCCCGTGAGAGTCTAAATGTTTCAGCGGCAGCTCCTCCTGCCGGTGCTTGGATGACTGCATTCACATCGCTGTTTCCACGTATTTCAGACATAGATGTCCACACACCACCGTATCGTCATCTTGATATCATTCATGATTATATTTGACAATGCTAACAACACCGAAGTAATCCATCAGGTCCACTCTGAGAATTAGAACGTAATTGCGTGATTGGGACAGCACTTGCACGTAAACACTTCAAAGGTCAATAGCTCTAGGAATTATGCACGACGATTGGAATGTACCCTTGGAACGGTTTTACCTAAATTGCGTTGTTCGAACTGCACTTGGACGTAACCAGTTTCAAGGTTCCGACGTCAACAGCTCCAGGAATTGTTTACGAAGATTGGAATGTACCCTTGGAACATTAAACTCAAATTGTGTCGTTCAAACTGCACTGGGACGTAAACAGTTTCAAGGTTCTGACGTCAACAGCTCCAGGAATTATTTACGACGATTGGAGTGTACCCTTGGGACGCTTTTACCCAAATTGCGGTGTTCGGACAGCACTTGGCCGTAAACACTTCCAAGGTTGCGATGCGCTGGAATTGTTTCCAACGATTGGAATGTGCAACGTAAATACTTCCAAGATTGCGATGTAAACAGTTCCAGGAATTGTTAACGACTAGTGGAATTCAACCTTGGGATGTCTTTACTCGAATAGCGTAGTTTGTACTGCGCGTACGTTGATACTGCTTCTAGAAATGTTGATCATTAGCTGGAATATATGTTTTTGAAGTGAAGTTATTTTTCTAGAACATTATAGGCAGCACTCTTGGACGTACACATGTCCATAAAGTGTTGACAGTGAGCTCAAATGTAAAGATATTTCTCGAATGCAAGAACTTGAGGCGCCATCTGCAGACAAGTTTCGCCTATAAAAGGTTGCGGTACATGCCCATTCAGTCATTTCCCAAGTTGTCGGCTGTGAAAAAACTTTTCAAGTGTGTGTTAAGATAGAATTGGTCACATCAAAATGGATGCCAAATCGTGTTTGGAAGTTTTAAAATTACTTGAAAATGCATACAAAAATGCATCCGCTGTAAACTTGGAACGGTGAATACGCTTCTGTGAAAATTACATCAGACTTTTCGGAAAACTCTTGAAAAAAGACCACAATGATCTCTCCGTTGGGGAAAAATGAGAATACAAACGATGATAGTTTCACTTCAAACTTATAGTGAAAAGTTTAAACGAAAACGAACGCAGCATTATGGTGGCAGACTTAGTTTTTTATCGGAAAACAAGACAACGGATGATCAAGTGAGAATTAGAATCCGCTTTTAATAATCGAATTAAAACAGGAGTGATTATAAATTTGGGTCATAAAGACCCTGAATCGTTTCTGGAGGATGCAAAATCCATTGCAGCTGTTCAATTGCGAAACGCTCTGCAAAAATAAGGAAATTTCAAAGCCAACGGAATTCTTGCTTGTAAATTCCAAGTGATGAAAAATGGTGAAGTGATTGAGGAAGTTAAATACTTCAATACTAGAAATGAGAGTGTTTTACCTACTACCAATATCGAGGCGTGGATTGAAGAAAACTTGACCGAACGACTGCTTGCTAAAATCGAGGATTTCCTGGAGAAGGATTCAGGATGGGAGTTAACTGAATTAATCAATCTCCCAATTAATATGAATAAATATGTGTCACTCGCAGCAGCAGGATTAAGCACTTTTATTCCATCTCCTAAACATATTCAATCTAAGAAAGCAGTTGTGAATATCCAGAACAATAACAAGTACTGTTTTCTGTGGGCTATCGTGGCAGCACTTCATCCTGCTTCAAATAATGTGGATCGATTGAGCTCGTATCCTCATTTCTCTCATGCTACTCTACCAGATGGAGCAACAAGACTCAACTATACAGGTTTAGATTTTCCAATGCAGCCGAAGTATATTCTCAAATTTGAGCGGATGAATGGATTATCAATTAACGTTTACGGAGTAGATACTGATAAAGATATTGTACCGTTATATTCCCGAGTGGAAATTCTGTTCAGGTCTCGATCAGAAACTGATCAAGTCCGATCCGAAATTCTGATCAGGCATGTTACGCCTCTGCCTTATGTTTTTCCACTGGGAATCCTCCGCCTTCCATCATTAGGCATTAATTAAATTTAAATTTTTGAGAGAAAAAATTAGTAACTTCCTAGCCGGGAATCGGACCCGGGACCTCCCAATGTCGCGTCGGGTGCTCTTACCATCTGAGCTACCAGGACACTTACGAATTTCACTCTCAAATTGACTCATACCCGAGTGGAAATTCTGTTCAGGTCTCGATCAGAAACTGATCAAGTCCGATCCGAAATTCTGATCAGGCATGTTACGCCTCTGCCTTATGTTTTTCCACTAGGGTTCCTCCGCCTTCCGTCATCAGGCATTAATTAAATTTAATTTTTTCAGAGAAAAAATTAGTAACTTCCTAGCCGGAAATCGAACCCGGGACCTCCCAATGTCGCGTCGGGTACTCTTACCATCTGAGCTACCAGGACACTTGCGAATTTCACTCTCAAATTGACTCATAGTCGAGTGGAAATTCTGTTCAGGTCTCGATCAGAAACTGATCAAGTCCGATCCGAAATTCTGATCAGGCATGTTACGCCTCTGCCTTATGTTTTTCCACTAGGGTTCCTCCGCCTTCCGTCATCAGGCATTAATTAAATTTAATTTTTTCAGAGAAAAAATTAGTAACTTCCTAGCCGGAAATCGAACCCGGGACCTCCCAATGTCGCGTCGGGTACTCTTACCATCTGAGCTACCAGGACACTTGCGAATTTCACTCTCAAATTGACTCATAGTCGAGTGGAAATTCTGTTCAGGTCTCGATCAGAAACTGATCAAGTCCGATCCGAAATTCTGATCAGGCATGCTACGCCTCTGCCTTATGTTTTTCCACTAGGGTTGAAGTAAAATTTGATCCATTTGGCCAACGATTCATCTTCTATTGCTTTGCAATAAGGTAGAAATGGAACGAGATCAGCAGCCAGTTTATCATTTTGCTTGGATTCGAAATTTATCTCGATTGGTAAGATTGCAATTATCTAATGATGAGCATTCAATGTTCTTCTGTGAGCTTTATCTAGGGCATTTTGTAACAGAAGCATCCTTCCAAAATCGTAGGAAAGATTGCCTTGATATTAATAAATATAGAATGGTGCTACCAGAAGAAGGCCAAAATATTTTGATTTTTAAGAACTATCGATTCAAGGAAATGGTTCCATTTGTCATTTATGCTGATCTTGAATATATGCTGCCATCAACTGGGAACGAATCTATCCATCAAAAGCATATCCCCCGTAGCATAGCGTTTTATTTACATTATGCTTTTGATGACACTCGGTCACAATTTAAGATGAAACGTGGACCTGATTGTATTGAATGGTTCATAGATGAATTGCAAACAATAGCTCATGAGGTTGATGTATGTTTAGATATTAACGTACCGATTGAGCCTCTCACACCTTAGCAAGCTCAGGAATTCGCTAATGCTCAAGTTTATCACATATGCGAGAAATCTTTCAATCCAACTGATAAGAAACATCGCGACCACTGCCATTTCACAGGCAAGTATCGCGGTCTAGCACACACAGGATGTAATGTCAACTATAAAAACTCTCACATAATCCCAGTAGTTTTCCATAACCTCTCCGGCTACGACTCACATTTTCTTATTAAGACACTCGCAACACAATTTCCAGGTTCAATAGATCTTTTACCCATCAATAAGGAGAAGTATATCTCCTTCACGAAAGACGTTGATGAGACTAAAATTCATTTTCCATTCATTGATTCGTTCCGGTTCATGGCAAGTAGCTAGGAAAAATTGGCATCTTATCTCGATGATCAAGACAAATCCACAACGCGAAAGTATTATAATGATAATCATGAGAAATTCCGTTTATTGACTAGAAAAGGGGTTCTCCCACGAGTATGTGGACTCTTGGGAGAAACTCGATGACGTTCAATTGCCTCCTATCGAGGAATTCTATGCCAAATTGAACGATGAGAGTATCTCTACTGAGGATTACGAGCATGCACAAGCAGTTTGGAACATTTTTCGCATCACATCTTTAGGTGAATATTCCGACCTCTATCTAGCAACAGACACAGTACTTTTGGCAGATATCTTCCAAAATTTCAGACAGACTTGTTCTTCGGCGTACAAACTTGATCCTCTGTATTATTACGCCGCACCAGGATTACCATTCTGATGCTATGTTGAAATGCACTGGTGTAAACCTTGAACTCCTCACTGACATTGACATGCACTTGTTTATTGAGAAAGGGATTCGAGGGGGGGTGGCTCAATGTTACAATCGGTACGCTTGTGCCAACAATAAGTATATGCATAAGGAATTCGACCCCAACAAAGAAATTTCTTACCTGATGTACTTTGACGTGAACAATTTGTACGGAGCAGCCATGTCACAGTACTTACTATATGGCTCATTCCAGTGGGTTGAGCCATTAATCGTTGATGTGCATACAATTCCAGATGATTTGAGCAAAGGTTATATCCTTGAGGTTGACTTGGAGTATCCCGAAAAACTCTTTGAGACTCACAAGGATTTACCACTTTGCCCGGAACATTTTGTTCCCCCAAACAAGAAAATCTCAAAACTGATGACGACATCACTTCCAAAAACAAATTATGTGATTCATTACAAAAATCTCAAGCAGTGTTTGAATTTGGGGCTAAAATTTACGAAAATTCACCGAGTACTGGAATTTGACCAAGCACCATGGCTGAAAACGTACAATGATCTCAATACAGAATTGAAAAAGCAATCGAGCAATGAGTTTGAAAAAAATTTCTTCAAATTGATGAACAATTCAGTTTTCGGGAAAACCATTGAGAATGTCAGAAAACAAAAAGACGTGAAGTTGGTGACGAAATGGGAAGGACGATATGGTGCCAAAGTCTTCATTGCCCAGCCCAACTTCCACAGTTGTATTATTTTTAATGGGATTTGGCAATTACCCAGTTAAATCGAAATAAAATGTTCTTCATTACACCCATTTACGGTGGTTTCTCAATTCTGGATCTATCTAAAATATTCATCTATGATTTTCATTATGATTATATTAAACGAGAATTTGGGGACAGTGCTAAGCTCATGTACACAGATACAGACAGTCTTTTGTATGAGTTCAAAGTACTTGATATTTATGAATGTATGGAACGTGATATTGCTCGATTTGATACATCTGATTATTCAAAAGATAATATCTATGGAATGCTACTTGCGAATAAGAAAATATTAGGACTTATGAAAAATGAGTGTAATGGTAAGATAATGAGTGAATTTGTTGGTTTAAGAGCAACATTGTACACGTTTAAAATTCATGGTGATGAGAGAGCGAAGAAGCATGCGAAAGAAGTGAAAGGTTCAGCATTGAAAAAGATTACATTTTATGACTATAAAGACTGTCTGATAAATCACCAAAGTCTAACTAAATCACAGTATTTGATTAAAAGTCAGAACCATGATGTATATACTATACAGCAGAAAAAAATAGCTCTTAGTTGGAATTATTATGCTTTATTATTCATTCGTTTATTACAATCCATTCTTATCTATCCAACTATTGTATGAAATATCAAAACCCAATCATTTGACAAATACTTTATTTCCACGTCTTCGAAGTATCTTCTCTACGAAGTAGACGTCAGGATATCTGACTTTCGTTAACTCCTCCTGGTAAAATCCACCTTCAATTGGTTTGTTCTCATAATCGATGAGCTTGTAGGTCACAGGATTGGTGTTTACAACTTCAATTATCGTGAATATCTCGGTTGTCCAGTTTGGTGTATAGCCTTTCTCGAAAAGATTCTTGTACTTGCTGACGCGCACCTTATCTCCAACCTTGAACTTGATTTTCTTTTTTCGGTGAGTTTCCAGTTTTCCATACATATGACGTAAAAGGTACTTGTCATGAGCAGCAGTGACATTGGTTTCATCCGAATTGTGCGATGCTTGGTGTCATTATAGGACTGAACCAGACTCTTGACAATAGGAATCCATTCATATGTTCCTTGTAAGCTGAACTCTTTCCGCATCTCCTCTTTTAGTGTGCGATTAAATCGCTCACAGATGGATGCTTTGAGATTACTAAAGGTTGAGTACATGGTAATCCCATAGTCTTTCATGAGCTTCTTGAATTCGCTATTGTAAAACACTTTGCCTCTGTCCACATGCAGCTTCTGTGGTACATGACCCTGTTCAAGTATGGAGGCCATAGCACTGCTCACATCCTTCCCATTCTTGGTCTTGGTCGGCACAGCCTAGGCATATTTCGAGAAAATATCGATAACTGTTAGGACGTATTTGTAACCTCCATTCTCACGAGCATAGACACTCATGTCCACAAGATCTACCTGGCATGTCTCATCCACCCCGCGGACTTCAGCACGTCGACGTGGATAATTCCGACAAGCTGGTCTATGGAGCTCCTCCACTACTGTTGCCTTCTTGTTGTCCATTCTCCAATGCAATTAGACGTCTATCCAAATCACCAATTATTTCAGAATTGCGTAGTGCCAAATTTTGGTTAGTCACTTCTTCTTTCTTTATTCCTTCCAATTGCTCGCTTATCAGTGAATATAAACCATCGATCATGAATCTGGTCTCATGTATAACCGATTCTTTCAGTGTTGTCAGTTCCTCGTTTAGACGTTGAATGGTCTCAGAATGACTGCTCAAACGTTCTTATACTTCCTCTTCACTAACACCCCTTCGTTTCATAGTCTCGGGGAATTTGCTTGGAATGATTGAATTATCGTTTCAATTCCATCAAGTCTACGACCCATGGGTCCAGTCACATTATATATGAGACGAAGCTCCTCCTTCAACATACTGCACAATATCTTCAAAGGTGTAGCATCGTTCTCTTCTTCAGGATCCGCCAAATTACATAATCTCCGATGATCCATATCGTATTGTCCATCGGCGTGACCTTGAATCTTTCACCTGGAGGATCTAGGCTACCGATAGCTCTCACAGCACTAGTGCCCAACTGGCGTCCGTACACTTCGTCACTCATGTTTCAAATGATGGAATTTTTTGGCTACAGCTCAATAAATAATATCAGCTTCACGTAATTCCTCGATTATTGACATAATTTCATTGGTATGATTCATATTTCCAGCTGACTGTGATGCCATAAGTACTCGAAGTTTATCCACTAGCTCATTACAATCGTCCCAGTACACATAGTCCATTTTCCTAGGTTTCACTGGAGAAATCATATAATGAGGAAGAGCCGTTCCTGTTTTCTTGGATTTGATGAGATCTAAAATGACGGTACGAAATTCTGTGATGTTGCTTGTTCGGAAAGCTCTATTTGGTCTGTAGTACATTCGATGTGCATTCGTACTCCGTATGATATTACCGTAGGTATGTTTATCGGTTTCGGTTATGAGATTCATGTTAGGTGATTTCTTAAAGATCAATTCCATTAAACCTGGTGTTAATATGTATTCCTCACCCTTGAGGGTCATTGAATCTCCATGGAATGTGACCAATGAATCACCAATCTTCGAACCGCTTTGCAGGTAACGAACACCAAATTCCTTATCCAAATCGCTATTTTCACGATCCATCATAACGATCCAAATACGTTTGAAGAAGCTAGTGTGGTTATAGGAGATTCCAGCTTGGTGAATGGAATACGATCAGTTGGAGTCGTGGCTTTTATTGGTGATATTTTCTTCAAGGGGGTACTTGCATGTGCTTCTTCTATGTTGAATGGGAGATCTCCCAGAGTTTGATATTCAGAAGAATCATCAAAATCGTCATCCTTATCCTCCATCCGTATAGGAATACTAGATGTCTTCTTCTCTTTCTTCTTCTCATGTGAAGAGTCCATCGTTACCGATTGATCGACCAGTTTCTCTAGAGGAGTTATCACTGGCTTAAGCAGTTCACTCATAGCTTTCTCAGTGGTCGCCCTACCTAATTTTATCATTTTGTGTTTGCGGCGAATAGCATCACTCGCTTGAGTAATATTCCGCAAGATATTCATCTTCTTCTTGAAATTTTCGCTCTGCATATTGACACTTATACAGTCACGCTACAACTACTCTCAATTTCTTCGAATAGTGTATATTTATTTTTTCATGAAACCGTCGAATCCTTTTCGATATGGACCCTCATCAATTTCACTGTCTTTATCCATCACCATCAAACTGTATTTGCCCTCATTCCAACACTTGGCACATAAGTCCTTGAACTCAGCAAATGACATATCGCTATTTAAATGATGCTCATAAATATGTCTTAGATTCATATCATCTTGGCGGAAGAGTATCAGGAGATTGGTGTTGTCCCGCACCAGATAGGAACTGTCAAGATCTCTATGTCGTCCCATGCAGAAGAATGCCCGGATATGATTCCGTTTCTCGCAGGCTATATCATCGAAAATCATGATAGAATTTGGCCGAGCATCCTCTGGCTTGATGACTTCGTCACGTTCACTGAAGGGGAAATATCCTATTCCCTTCCCTCGTCCTATTCGTCTGCTCTCCTCTATTCCCTTGATAGAGGAGAGCAAACGTTTCAGCAACTGGTACTTGGGTTGATTGAGAGATTTTGAGTACACATAGATATTCTCAAACCTCAAACCGTTAGGGTGGAATATGAGCGCCAGTAGAGCGTTTGTTTTTCCACAATTCGAAGGTCCACAAATAACTGCACGCACACTATCTGGTAATAGAGGACCATGACGTTGCTCTCTAGTCCTCTCTCTTTGTGATAACTCATCGAAATTTATTATGGGTAGCTTAGTCTTCTGCTCTTTGAAACGCATAGTTGATGACTGAACAAAACGATGAATGTTCATAATTTTATAGATCTATCGAGAAATATATAAATACACGCTGTTTATCTCATTACTAGTCAGTCCTTGCATAGCCGTGAGAGTGTACAAACGTAAGAGAGGACGTCAAGGTAAAGGTTTAGTGAACAGTATTATCAACAAACTCCCTGTGGAATTGCATATACCCGAATATCAGTATTGTGGTCCTGGGACAAAGCTACAAAAGCGATTGAAACGGGGTGACCTTGGCATTAATCCACTTGATGCCGCCTGCAAAGAACACGACATAGCCTACTCGAAAAATAGAAATAACGTAAGTGCACGACACGAAGCAGATGAAGTTCTCACGGAAGAAGCCTGGAAATGAGTCTTATCGAAAGACGTGGGTCTTGGTGAAAAAGCTGCCGCTTAGGGTATAGCTAACACGATGAAAGCAAAAACCTCCCTAGACATGGGGATAAAACCAAGCAAAGGAGTTAAGAAGAAGAAAAAGAGAGGAAAACGTAGTGATGGTGGATGTGGAAGAAAGAAGAAAGTAGCCCTACGACAAATTTTACAAGCTCCTAAAACATCAATGCGTCCAGGAACCGACGCTATCAAAAAAGCGCTCGAAGGCGCACGCGCCGCAGTGAAAAAGATTGGTGGTAAAAAGCAGGTGCGATTACCTCGCGTTCTACCTGTGCCCGCCAAAATTGGAGGTGTAATACCCTTCTTCATACCGCTGTTTGCAGGCCACTGTTTGAGTGCCACCGGAGCTGTAGCTGGTGGTGCAGCAGGCATTACAAAAGCCATCAACGACGCAAATGCAGCTAAGAAAGCTCTTCAGGAGAGTATGAGACATAATCAGACAATGCAGTCCATTGTATTGGGCAAAGAACTTTCCTCCAAGTGACTTATCACCAATGAAGAATTACACTCTGGGATTGGGTGAACTATTAACCTTCAATTCCATTCCCAATATTGACACCGGGAATAACAAGTTTTATATGGCTGATAAAGTTATTGAAATACCTACAGGAAGCTACGAAATTGAAGATATTGAGAATTTCTTGGTTGAGAAACTCGTTGAATACAACATAAATATCAGCCTTAAGCCCAACAATAACACTCTAAAGAGTATAATCAAGTGCAGTCACCCGATAAATTTTGATCCAGAAGATTCGATTGGATGGTTATTGGGCTTCACGCAAGGTATTCTGTCGCCGCATATTAGTCAGGAATCTGATTCGCCAGTAACGATTCTCAAGGTCAATTCACTACGAGTCGAGTGCAACATCACCACTGGAGCATACATCAATGAACAGCGAGTACACACTGTACACAAATTCTTCCCGACTGTTCCACCAGCATATAAGATCATTGAACTGCCATCAAATATCATTTACCTTCCGATCGCTGTACAGGCAATAGATCATCTCCCAGTGAGAATTGTCGATCAAGAAGGTCAATTGGTGAATTTCAGAGGAGAGGTTAAAATAATTACACATCAAAGCCTAATATGGGCATTGTTTTCAATACCAAATCCGGAGGTCGTTATAAAAGTGAATCACCATTGCCAATTCCAAGCAGTCATCGACGACCTCTCAAGGCCTTAACACCGCAGAATTGAAAATTTCTAAGAAGTTTAGGGCTCAAAGTGCGAAAGAGAAGAAAAAAAAATCAGTGAAAAGAAAAACTCATAGATTCCTCTGCTGCTGCAGTGTCATCTACCATCGTAAGCCACGGAGGAGATCCTGAAAATTCAAAAGCCCATCGTCTTCGACGAATCTATCGCCCATTATGAGATTCATGCACATCAGCCTTTTGCATCAGCAACTTTCAATAACAATGATGAAATTCGCATCGCCGTTCAGCATCAACATTTGTGCCTGCTGCCGAGTAAGAGTTCATTGCATATATACATGGACGCTTGACCAAAGTAGATGGAGAAGCTGTGACGCACACGAGATTAGTGAATTGCGCTATTGTTCACTTATTCGAAGAAATTCGCTACGAATTGAATGCCATTGTGATTGATAGAAACAAAAATATTAGTATCACAACACTGATGAAGAATTTTGTTTCGCAAACTCCGGGTCAAGCTGCTCTTCTGGAGAATGCAGGTTGGATCCTTAAGGATGAAGAATCAACAATCATCGATGCGAATGGCCATTTTGACATCTCCATACCTTTGAGTATGTTATTGGGCTTTACTGAGGACTACGGAAGGATCATCCTCAATGCGAACCATGAACTTATTCTGCCACGTGAAAACAGCGATGTGAATGCAGTCATCCAAGCACCGGCAGGAAGCTGCTGCTGAAACATTCAGACTCTCACTGGATAAAGTAGAGTGGATGATTCCCTATATCAGAGTAGCTGATTCCAAGAAAATCAATCTACTGAACTACATTTCCAAGGAAGCACCAATTCCCGTCAGTTTTCGAGCCTGGGAGACCTACGAGCATCCACTCCTGCCAGCGACCTCTAAACACGTTTGGGTGGTGAAATGCTCAACCCAATTGGAAAAACCTCGCTATGTCATCGTGAGATTCCAAACTGACCGCAAAAATCGAACCAACAAAAATGCGAGTCCTTTCGATCATTGTAATATCCGCGACATAAAGCTCTTCCTGAATTCTCAAAGTTACACTTATGGTAATCTGAATCTTGATATTGGTCATAATCAATATGCGTTACTCTACGATATGTATCCTGTTACGTCAAAATGAAAAGAAAATGACAATTTGAAGTAATAGTCCAACCGTTTCGAATCATAATTAAATCTCCTACCACTCAGCCAATTACGGTCAATCAAGCAGCAATTATAATAATTTTACGAAGAAATCATAGAAAAACTAATTTCATTTGTCGCCAACGTTTCGAACACTCAAAGTGTCCTTCATCAGGGCATCATTTATTCTGTGTTATGAAAACAAAAAGATATATAAATACATATAAAAATCACAAAGAAACAAAACTATTGCACAATTTCAGTAATAACTATGTATAAAACCGTCTCAAAAGTTTACAAAATAATTATTAATGNGACTCTTCATACCACTCTTCATATGAAATGACAACAGCAGTAGTTATGGAGAGCACTGACAGATATAAGCGGTATTTGTCAGTTTTTGGATATAGATTGGTGATATTTTTGTGATAATCCTTAAGACCAAATGGATTAATTAGGTAACAACATTAATAATTATTTTGTAAACTTTTGAGACGGTTTTATACATAGTTATTACTGAAATTGTGCAATAGTTTTGTTTCTTTGTGATTTTTATATGTATTTATNACTGAGTGGTAGGAGATTTAAAAGAAAATGACGTAATCTCTTATTTTAATAAATTAACTTTTGACCTGGAGGATCAACTCTAAATTTATTGAAGAAAAACGAATGAGACGAAGTGATTTAAAATTTCTATCACTGAATCTAAATTTGCAAACTCAAACAATTCCCAAAATAAGAACTAGTGGATAGGAGAATAATGAAAGAAAATCCAAACACGATTTTGGTTTAAACTGACTCCGAAGAGTCTATATTTAAAAAATAAAAACACAGGAAAATTTGTAGACAACAAAGGACTTACAATTTAATGATCTCTGCTAAATCCCAAAAAGGTTCACAACTTTGCACTTAACAAATTGGTTAAACTAGAGCCGCACTGTTTTTATGATTTTTAGCTTAAAAATATTGACTCTACACAAAAAAGTGATATTAATTTTAAAATACAAACAAGCCACGAAAGACTTAAATAAAAAAAAACAAATCACGAAAGATTTGTAATAAAAACCAAGTCATGAAAGACGTTGGAACTTGAAAAGCTACGGTGGAAACTGAGGAACGATGCGCATGTGGTTTTGTTACCCCAGCCTGAGGGTGTGTCCTCAGATGTACGGAGGGAAAACTCAGGGGACCAATGGGCCTTGACCCTGGCTTAGAGTTTTCACTCCCTACACTCCAGACCCAATGTATCAGGACCAACTCCGACCCCTCCACATCGAGATGTTGGGGTGTGGGCGGACTTTTCCACCCCCAACTGCCAATTAGATTTGCTTCGGGAGGTCCCAATTCCTCCCTCCACAAACTACTAAATTAACTTAATTAGTTAATGAAAATTTGAACTTATTGTTTACTGAACAATATTCTTTAGCATTAATTTACAATGCTATCAATTTATAATAAAATAAAATAGAGAAAATTATCTAAGTATTACCCTATCAAATATCAACTGAATAATTTTAATTGCGTCGTTCTATTTCCGTTTAAATCAAAGATGAATTATTTGAGTTTGAATTATTTCAATTTCAAACTCAATCAATTATGAATTAAAGGAGAATTATTTCTCCAGATTAACTTTGTAGAAATCGAGATTAAGAATTAAATTAAAACAAAACAAAGAATGGACTTAAGAGTCATGATTTAAATAATTCCCGAAACATTTGAAAATCNTGATTCGATTTGAGAATTTCATGAGAAAATCAAACGTTCAAATCACCCGCGTAAAATAACCTCAGAAATAAACTCGCCCACATGTTATTCACGGACTGAGTTGAAAATCTAAATTAATCGAGGNAAAAAAAAAGTAATTGAACAAAATTCGATTAATATATTTTAACTTCATCAAATTGAAATGAAATGAATTTAAATAATACTCCATTGGTTTGAAATGAACAGTAGATTTACAGAATAATTGAATCTCCCAAAAAAACAAAAACAAATGTTTTTGCAAAAAACTGCGCCAAGAAAAAGTTTCGTGGTGTCGTTTCTGGAAAGAAAAAACATTTTTTTCTGGAAACCACAAGTCCCATAGAAATTTTGCAAAAAATAAACAAATAAAAAACAAAGCCAAGTCAAGAAATGTCCAATGGATCATGGAATGTGCTATCAGATTATTATGGGGAGGATAACTCTGAATAGAAGGATTTTCAAAAAAATCTTCATAAAATAAAAAATTCAGTAGAGACAGGATTCAAAGTTCTTGGCGCGGATCAGAAGATACAGATTGATACGAGACAATGAGTTGGAAAACTCCGCGCCAAGAACTTTGAATCCTGTCTCTACTGAATTTTTTATTTTATGAAGATTTTTTTTTAAATCCTTCTATTCAGAGTTATCCTCCCCATAATAATCTGATAGCACATTCCATGATCCATTGGACATTTCTTGACTTGGCTTTGATTTTTATTTGTTTATTTTTTGCAAAATTTCTATGGGACTTGTGGTTTCCAGAAAAAAATGTTTTTTCTTTCCAGAAGCGACACCACAAAACTTTCTTGGCGCAGTTTTTTTGCAAAAACATTTGTTTTTATTTTTTTGGAAGATTTCAGTCATTTTTCCAAAACGAGCATACGATCATTTTCGTATGAATCGAATTGATTTTTTTCCGCGCAACAAAAACTTTTTTCAATCACTTCTGCTCTAAGAAAAAAAGGTATTTCTTTCCTACATTTATTTATAATTCATGCTCCGATTCGATTTGAGAATTTCATGAGAAAATCAAACGTTCAAATTACCCGCGTAAAATAACCTCAGAAATAAACTCGCCCACATGTTATTCACGGACTGAGTTGAAAATCTAAATTAATCGAGGATAGGGGAAAAATTTCTATGCAATATACAGCGCTATATGACCTTGTTCATCAATTTTTCATTAATTTTTACAATAAGTCGATGATGAGTCTAAAAAATGCAAATCAGTAGAATTCAAGAAGGAGAGAGAAAGAGTAATGCGCTATTCAAATCTCCCTCCTCTGCGCGTGAGGTTGGAGCGCACTGCTACCAACTTCAAAAACGAAATCTCACACTGCTCAGAGATAATGTGAAAGGCGAGAATGTGGATATGATCCCGTTGCTATGCGCGTAATTTCCTTAATATTAAGTCGAAAAAGAAAATAGTGATATCAATGGAAAGCTCGTGGCCGATTTATGTAATGTAACTAAGGCTATTTTTTTCGTAGGGTATCACGTTTTCATTTTATTCAATAAATGTGTTTCGGCGGTAGTGGAGGGGGTAGTTCCTTCGTGTATAGATACGCGGTGCATTCGGCCTGATGTTTTGCTCAGTCGGTCAAAACTTTTCTTGGCCGATACGCTATCGCGTATCTCGATGGAGTCCAGATTATAAACTTGAGAATAATTACACAAATTATAATGGGGATAAATTCTTTTTAGTTACGATAATTTGAAAGCCTTCGGTTAGAATTATCGTAATGAAGAAATTTTTATACCAAAATGTTTGTCTGAAATTTCTGAACAAATGAGCTAAAAAATGATTAGTTAAAAACAATACTTTTAAATAACGTTAAAAATTCTCAAAGTGATTTATCATCTCCTGTGTAAAAAGGAGAAACTCAAATATCCCCTCGTAAAATATTTCGGAGAGGAAACTCAAATTCAGTTTTATTGGGGTCCGAAAAGTGAAACTAAACAGACCGCACTTCTAAGATAAGATGGGAAAATTCCGCATCTTGAAATGAACTTGCCCCCCCGGACGCGTCACTGAAATGTCTGTGAACAATGCGAAAAGAGAGAGATAGTCTGGGCGTGCACTTGAAGCACTTTCAGTGCGAAAAAAGCCTGGCCCACGTCTAAGATTTTACGACCGAATTTTCGGGGAATATTTACTTCGGAAAATGTTTGCTGTTAATTTACAATATGCAGCTGGCCTTGGCCTTCAAAGATAAAAGAATTTAGGCGTGAGAGAGAATTTTTATTTTAACGGTTTTTCTTCCCCCCGAATATTATTTGCTCATTATTCCTTGAAAGATGTAAATGCATCTATTTTCGACGGATGTTACAATACGAATTTCCAAAGCGCTTACTACGGTAAAGAAGCTGAACCACTCTTGAGTAAGACCGATTTCCTCACCATGTTCCACTCATTATCATTGATTGTTCAAAGCAAAATGAGTACTTGAAATCCGGACCAGTTGATATTNAAAACTTTTTTCAATCACTTCTGCTCTAAGAAAAAAAGGTATTTCTTTCCTACATTTATTTATAATTCATGCTCTGATTCGATTTGAGAATTTCATGAGAAAATCANAAAAAATATGATTTAAATGAAAACGAAACGAAATATTTTTCATATGTTTATTCTTCAATGTAACTGTTTTTGTAATAAAAGAAAAAAAATACATAGGCGTCTTTTCATTTCCAAAACATTTAGAACCTTCTCGATTACTAGAGCTTCTTAGATTTATACGAATGATGACGTTTCTTCTGTGGTCCAATGCGAATACTTTTCACAAGTTCCAAATTCTCCTTCAACTCAAGGAAATCACGTAGAGAGTCCCATGCCGTTTGTGGTGGATTATGACCATAATGCCGGATGACAATATCGCTGTAGTCCACTAAGAATGGTGGAAGTGCACACAAAAATTTCACTTCGTCTGGGCTCAAATAATCCATGATGAAAACTGACGCTATGTTAGAACACTCAACGTTTAAAAACGTCTCAGGAATGTTCTAGAACAGTGATGATATATAATTCCAGCCAATCCGAGGAGATTATCTATCCCCTCCCTCACTCAGCTCGTTGTTGTGAAATTACGCAGCACCTCCAGTAGTCAACACTTCCAAGAATTGTTTTGGTACAATCCAGAATATTGCGTATGATGATGCCATCGAATTCTATAAAAAATCGCCAGATTTTCCTCGAGAGCAATCAGTCGTAGTCTGAACAGTCCAGTGTAAAGTTGGAAGCAATCGTAGACGTCCAAGGATTCCAAAGTGATCAGAAAACTTTCATCGTCAAGGAATTGGCAGTCGCGTACACTGATGATTATAAACGTGTGAAGTGTACTCTCTTCAAGCCACCATACGCATGGAATAAATTGTCAACCGAGTCCAAACAATCCAATACATGGCTCATCGACAACTTTCATGGGCTACCCTGGGAATCCGGCAAAATATCGTACTCTGAAGTTTCACGAGTCATCAAAGAAATCGCCAAGAACCTAACTAACCTCTACGTAAAAGGATTGCAGAAGAAACAATGGCTTCAAAAAATCCTCGGAAATTCAAAAACATTGATGGACTTGGAAAATTCGGGCTGTCCGAAATTGGCAGACTTGGAGCTTCCGAAATGTGCAAATTCCCATAACGATTGTGAAACAATTCCATTCGTGTGTGCTCTTGAAAACGTGAAAAATTTCAGAATTTGGTACATGCAAAATCAACATGTCTGTCTGCATAGATCCCTGGACATTTTCTGTAACTTGAAAAGTCTCAAAGAAATGACCACCCGGGACATTTCCCCCTTCCCGAAGAAATTTCTGTTGACGTTCGCCTCGAAGAGCATCGAGGATGTATGGGATAGATTGCCTGAGAACTTGCAAAAGGACAAGGTTATTGCAAATTGCCGTCGATGTCATCTGCATCATTCTTTTAGGACACCACCAATGAGCAGGAACTGTTTCTTATGTAAATCTTCCAAGAAAATGGAAAATTATAACAAGGAAATAACTGGAATATTTCTCATT
The DNA here is from genome assembly GCF_001412515.2 of Diachasma alloeum. Taxonomy (NCBI): domain Eukaryota; kingdom Metazoa; phylum Arthropoda; class Insecta; order Hymenoptera; family Braconidae; genus Diachasma; species Diachasma alloeum. The sequence continues at coordinate 68,316 of NW_021680937.1, forward strand.
TACTAATCAACTGTCAAGAAACAATTACATGAGAAATGTAATATTTACAATTAATTGTTAAAAATAAAAAAATATATTACGTATATACTTTGTGTTATATTTCGTTTATTATCCTTTTGTCCTTAAGAGAATCATGTTAGTAAATAAGAATCAAAAATTTCGCGAATGGAATCGTATGGAGAGCTCTGTATTGTCGACTGCTGAACTCATCTCTACCCCGATAATTTATTTATAATTCAAAATTCATATCCCATCTACATCATACTTCTCGACAACCACCTATGATAAAGAAATGTTCTTTGTGCAAATTTATAAAAAGAATAAACAATGAGGAAAAAAATGCATTATTTCCAATGTAATGTTGAAGATTAAAAAATATATCATATTTTAAATGAAAAATAGATTTTGTGTATCTCCTTTGTATCCTTGAGAACATTGCATGACAAATTAGCATGTATCTTTCAAAATGTATCTTTCGGAAAATCAAAATTTAGCAATCAAAGATCAGACTGTAACTTTTAGAAGATCAGAGTGCAACATTCAGAACTTGAAAAATCTCCCAGGCAGATTCACATCAGAGCCCTCTACTAGAGAACTCTACATTAGCGACTGCCGGAATCACTTGCAATAGAGAAAATCAAATTTCCCGCCAAACATGAGTAATCCCCACCCCTATGTGATGTCATCATCACGACAACTGCATGTGCACGACTGCCTCCCCCCTCCGCGCCGTGCATCGTCCCTCCTTACCGCGATCCCCCTCACCCACATTTGATTTTGAACCGACACCTCCCTCCACGCCGGGCTCTCCTCACCCACAACCGATCTCTGCGTGCCACCTCCCCCCTCCTCGCGACCGATCTCAGCGCGCTGCCTCCCTCCTTCGACCACGCGCCCCTCTCCCCTCCCCCCGCTCCACTCGCCCATCGACCAGACCCCCCTCCCCACTCCCTCGTAGCGTCACCAGGCCCCCCTGCGACAAATTTCGAACTCCACACCACAACGTCCTTTCAAATTTTCCCGCCTCTTTTAAAATTAGTGGCGTGACCTTCGTTCTCCACTCCTATTGGTGGGAACGCCATTACGTTACTTCCGGTCCAGGAAATTCCAAATTTCCCGCCATTTCATGACGTCATTTCCGGTTTAGTGATTTTGAACCGGCACTCCATATTTACTGAGGTAGTGGAGGAGGAAGTTCTGTTGTGTATAGATACGCGCTGCGCTCGGCCAGATGTTTTGTACAGTTGGCGTCAAAACTTTTCTTCGCCGATACACTGCCGCGTATCTCGATCCGTGTTATTCACGCATTGGACCGCGACCGATAGATCTCAATTACGACCAAAGCAAGAGAAAATTTACGTTCTTAGCAGCAGTTTATGTAAAGATGTACGAATTCGTCAAACTCATGATTTCATCCGCAAAACCCAACACGCATTCCTTAATAATTGTAAAATAATTCGAAGGTTGGAGAATTTGTAATAATTAGTGGTGTCGCCGAGAACTATAAGTTTATCATTTAGGATGCCATTCAGGGTTATCATTGGACAAACGAGCATACCACTTTACATCCAATTATTGTTTATTATCGCGAGAATAGAGACAAAACATCTGAATTTTGCCATTATTAGTAAGTTTTTAAATCATGCAATAGTAGCTGCCCATCGATTTAATCTTAAAGTTATCTCGTTCTAACAGACGAAATTCATACCCAGGGTGTCCCATCTGAAAAGATGCGGCTAAATATTTCTCAACGGGGGTGGGTAACAAAAAAATTTTTGATACACAAATTGTAGGGTTTCGAGGTGGACATCCGATGTTGTCATTATTTTCAGCATTCAAGATCACGCTTGCAAGTTGCAAGCACAAAGTGATTTTTTAAAAATAGCAACCGAATTTTTTACTCCAATGAAACTTGTTCTTGATGAGTTGTTTTCAGAAACCTCATCATTCATTTAATTTCATCTCATTTTACTCGAAAAATGCCACAAAAACGAGTTCTGTGGTCGAATTCAAGTTTCAAATATCCTTGGCGCATCTTGGTGTAATTGTTCCATTGATCTGTTTACACACCGGAATTATCAAATGTAAACAATAAACAAAATATTTCCCTACTTCTTCGAGGATTCTTTTACTCTAATCGGTGCCAATTCAACCCAAATGAAGTTAGTATCACTTTTTATTTCATTGAACACATCACGATGTATTCAGCCAGTGAAATTGTCGATATTTTACTTGTTGTGGGAGAGTGTATGGGAGTGTATCGAGCCGCTACTCGAACATATCGAGAACGGTACACGTTCCACGTGGTGCATCCTGGGTCACGCTAAAAAGTCTGAATCTTCAATTTGGCCACTAAACTGTGTTAATGGCATTTTTCGAGTAAAATGAAATGAAATTAAATGAATGACGAGGTTTCTAAAAACAACTCATCAAGATGAACAAGTTTCATTGGGGTAAAAAATGCGGTTGCCATTTAAAAAAAAGCACTTCGTGCTTGCAGATTGCACGCGTGAGCTTGAAATCTCAAAGTAATGATTACATCAGGTGTCCCCCTCGAAACCCTACAATTTTTGTATCAAACATTTTTTTTACCCGCTCCCCTACCTTTCTGATGGTGCCAGCGGCCAGCATAAAAATTGAAAGAATGGTATTAACCTCTGCATCGTTTCAGTGATTTCACTATTACTGTTGAGTGGCATTTTTTTTTACCACATGTGGAAAATTTCCGTGTGATGGAATCGGTGGTACTGTCAAAAGACTTGCGATATATATGAGCCTGTAACGTCGTTATGAAAATCATATCACCATTCCAAATCAATTATACGAATTTCTAAGAGAGTCTGTTCAGAGAATTCAGATAATTTATTGTACCAAGAAAGTACATGTTGCCGAAGAAGCAGCTTCGCAGGTGGGAATTAATCATTGGTTCCTGCTTGAACCAAGCTTAGACCAAGACTGGCCTAGACAGTCAAACTTGACGTCAAACCCCCAAGCTTGACGTCAAGCTTGCCGTCAAGCTTGACGTTCAAGCTTGAATGCCAAGCTCTGCCTAAGCTTGGACGTCAAACCCCGTCCGAGCTTGGCTACCAGATTCTACATAAATTGGTCCTTGGTTGAATCTCGGTCAATTCAAGCCTTATTATTTGAATATTCCTCGATAGGTAGACAGCAGTGGATCAAGCCTGAGCCAAGTGCCATCTCTCATTGTCAGCCGCTATTTAATTGCGGTAAAAATAATGAAAAAAAAAATGATTTAGAAATTTTTATTTCATTATTATTATGTCGGGTTATTACTCAATTATTAATCCTTAATGCGATGATCGGTTGAAAAGTCGAATTTCTTATCGCTAATTAGTCCGATGAGTCTCGATCCCGGAACTCTGCCATTATTATTGTTACATCCTACATTATCAATGCTACTATACTACCGCGCACTTCTGTTGCTTCATACTTCTTATAATCATATAAACTTTTCCGGCATATTTTTTTCAGCACATATTTTTTGGCTCAACTATTTGACTAGGTAATTATAATGAACGATTTGATCGAGATACCCGGTAGTTGTATCGGCCAAGAAAAGTTTTCACTCCAAAACATCAGACCGAGAGCGCTGAGTATCTCTACACGACGTCGCTTCTCCTCCACTGCCTCTGAATGATCCAAATTTAATATTATGAGAACGGGAAGACAAATCGAAAAACTGTCCTTAGACTACATAGATCGCCCATGAGCTTTTCAATGCTGCAACTGTTTTGTTATTTGGACTAAAAATGAAGAAGTTACATGCATAGCAACGGACTGATATTCTCATTCTCGCGATTCACATTACAAAGTGTGATTTTGTTTTCGACGTTGGCAGCACTGATCTAACTGGGCTCCACATTCGACGTCGAGGTGTTGCCATCAGTGCATTCAAATGCGGGTTGTGAGGTTGTTATGGAAAATTACGAGAAGCGTTTCTCTCACTTAAAACCATATATTAGAGTGAAACGAAAAACCAACTCTGTATTTCATTTTTCTTTTGCGGAAATTCGAATTCTTCTCGTCATATCTATATCAGGGTCTATCAACTCTGTTCTAAAAACTGAAGCTCGGGGGAGGGGCCAAAATTATACAAAAAGCTGCCGTTGAGATCGCCACCAGCTCAATGCGGAGGGGCACAATTCAAAATTTTCAAAAAAACAAACCAGCCAATCATTAATATCGCTTGAATTCGAGTGAATAGTTTATAATTTGAAAACTGGATGAAAATAAATATGTATAAGGTAAAAGTGAGTGTTAATTGGACTTTAATTTGAATTTTGCCCGTTGTATGCCAAAAGCAGGGATTGAAATGTTCGGAAATCAAAATAATTCCAAGAAATGAAAGTGTCTCGTCCCGGATTGTAAGTTTGAAAACCCAATGGGTTATAATCGCATTCCAATCTAAGAGTGGCTTGCATCGCATTGAAAATCGGCGATAAAGTCATCTGATTTGGAAAACGTGAAGACCGAAGACCTGGGGAAATACTTTGTATGCTCTGAGTATTTTAAACTCGAAGATTATTCGACGAACACATCGAAACGAAAACTGCAGATAAATGCTGTACCTTCTCGAAATCTATCAGAGTCTTATGTCAGGCAAACACAAGTTGTTCCGACGAATCTTCATGTAATTCTAGTAGTTCCTACCCAGTCTCTTGGGCATGTACTCACAGGTGAAGAGATATGATGGTGCAATGATGCACTCCTCAAAGGAGATGCCTAGAGAACGAATATCACCGGCAGTACACAAATATATTGTGAAGTTGAAGAAACAGAAGGAAGAGTTGAGAAGACAGTGTAAATCTGAACGTAAAAAATCAAGAAGATATAAGAAAAGCCTAGAAGAAGCTCAAGAGATTCTCAAGGAGGATCATAATACCAAGTGGGATAAGCTGACTGAAGTTCAAAGAACTGTGATAAATTCGCAACTCAGGAATGCTGGCAAAGACGCAAGGGTATATATAAGTATTAGGTACATGACTTACTTTTTACAGATTTTTTCTTCGAGCTTAAAATTATATTTATAGAATGATTTTAGCGTTTTTTTGTGGTTTTGAAAGGGTTGGACAAAACGTTTCAGAACATCGAACGACAAGTCTACGTAAGTTACATAACCTCTCAGAATAGCAGTGTTTACGATGGTAACTGATAAACAGCACATTCGGCGCTGCATTTTATACGAATTCCAACAAGGAAAAAATGCTTCTAAAGCATGGGAATCAATATGTACTGTTCTTGGTGCCAACGCTGTGTATTATGAAACGTGTAATTATTGGTACAAACGTTTTAGAAGTGGTGATTTCGATTTTAGTGCCTCGAAAGTTTGAAGATAAGTAATTGCAAGCTGTGCTGGATGAAGACTCAATACAAACGCAAAAAAAGCTTGCAGCTCAGTTGGGAGTCATCCAAACATCTATTTCCAAGCGTTTGGACCAAATGGAAAAAATCCAAAAACTTGGAAGGTGGGTCCCACATGTGTTGACCGAACACAACTTAGGTTAACGTATGAAGACGTGCCTTTCATTGCTTGTCCGACAACAAAAAAAGGACTTCTTGTAGAAAATTGTGACGGGTGATGAAAAGTATATTTTTTATGAGAATTCCAAACGTAAAAAGTGGTGGATAGATCCCGGGAAACCCAGTACATGGATGCCGAAACAGAAGATCCACTCAAAGAAGATTCTCCTCTGTATCTAGTGGGACATGAAGGGTGTGTTTTATTACAAACTTCTGGAAAGTGGCCAGACGGTGACTGTGGAATGCTACAGCCGACAATCGAACAAACTGAGTGAAGAGCTTGATCGGAAAAGGTCAATTACTGTGCGGGCAAGTCTTACTACTGCATGACAATGCTCGACCTCCCGTTGCTCGCGGGACTCAGAAGACCCTCTTGAACTTGGGATGGGAAGTTCTCCCGGACGCGGCATATTCACCAGACTTGGCCCCGTCCGACTATCACTTGTTCCGGTCAATGCAGCATGCCTCAGTGGATAAACAGTTCAAAACACTGGACGATGTGCCTAAACTCGTCGATGACTTTATCGCCTCGAAGCCTGCAATTTCTTTCGCGACGGCATTCGTATGTTACCTAAGAGATGGCGCACGGTCATAGAAAACGATGGACAATATTTCCAAGATGAAGTTCGTTCCGTATTTTTTTTTATTAAAGAAATTTGCTGAAAAATCTGTAAAAATTAAGTCATACAACCCAATAAATAGCTATTTTCGTCACAATGCCGAGAACAACTTTTCTGACGAGTGTGAGGGTTGCAGACCGAGGCGAAGCCGAGGAATGCAATCATACTAGTCAGAAAAGTTGTTTTCGGCCGAATCACGAACAGAAATTTGTCTTCACAATGTCCGTAAACGTCGTTTTACGGACAGTGTGATGAAAAACGCTTTTCATTGCTTTATACGTTCGAATGGAATAAATCCATTTCCTTTCATAGATGTGAGTATTCTTTGACTATTTACAATTTCTGCACGCACGAAAAATTTTCATAAAAAAACCTAGCGAATTCGCTAGATAATTCAATTGGATTTCTATCAGTTCTTGACCGATTCTTTTTAAATGTTCAATAGCAAATATTCCATAGAAAAAATGAATGGAATTTGATTTTTCTATATAACTTACTCTATTCAAATATTCACTATGGAATTTTCTCTGCTTAAGTTTTTTCATTCTATTTTCCTTTTTTTTCATTAAGAAAATCAAACAAAAAATTTGGACAATTCGAGCCGAGGAAATTCTATAGAAAATATCTTAATAAAATAAGTTGTATGGAAAAATCGAATTCCATTGACTTTTTCTATAGAATATTTTTCATTAAATCTTTCAATAGAATTGGCCAAAAACTAATAGCAAGTTTAATAGAAATCCAATATATTTATCTAGCTAATTCGCTATGTTTTTCTATTAATTTTCTTTATATGTGTTATTAATGATGAACTATTTCGATATAGTTCCACAGGGCTGGAGATTCACTGAATAAGACAAATTCATGGGACTCAGCATATCAAAACGCTCGATCTCGACGGATAATTTTCTAACATACCATATCATTTTGCCTGGGGCAACTACTGTCAATAAGGTGCTGAAGGAAATCCCTTGTTCTACGGGACTCACTGAAGTTGTACTACAAAAGATGAGTCAACTTTCAGCGAACTGGATGAAAAGGAAAAACTAGTGACAGTCATTTGGGATGAGGTATATCTGACGATGCAGGTCCAATATGACAAATCTCAAGACATTATAGTGGGATATGAAGATTCGGGATTCAAAAGGACCATGAATTTTTCTGATCATGCAATTGCCTTGCAACATCATGGGATAAATTCCGGATGGATGCTACCAGTTTTCTGTGGTTTCTGCGACTCTCTCACGGGTGAAACAGAGTTAATACGATGTATTAAAAACGTGGTGAATGTTGTAGAGGCTGTGAGATTCCACGTCTTGGCATCTATATGTGATCAATCATCTACTAATAGAAAAACAATCAAGGATATGATTGCACGATCCAATGTCGAACGCAGATTGAACAATCTTCCCGATCGTAGATGGCTATTTTGTGTTAAAATTTTTTGGCTTAAGGCCCGGGTGTACTATCTTTCGAGTGTCATCTGAATTTTTTTTACCTTTCATAATCCAAAATTCTCAATTGAGTGATACATCATGTAGAAATTCGAAGAATTATGATAGAATGAAAAAAAAAAAAATAGAAAAAATTCTGAACTTTTTCAAAGAGCATTTTCAATTGAGATTCAGAATGAGTTGAAAAAAACGGAAATTACAAATATCTGATTCGCAGTGGCAAATTATCTATTAGCTGTCATTTTCCACGGTCGATAACAAAAAACTAACTCCTCATGTGAAGTGACAGCTAGGTATCTCAATTTCCAAAACAGTGGTATGTAGTCATCTGTCATTGTTATGTGATGGAAGTGTGATTAAAAAATTCTCCAAAATATTATAACTTTTTCAAAGAGCCTTTTCCATAATAAATGTCTCTGTGCAGTGTGGGAAAAGATTTACGAAATCAGTCTTCCCCCTGCATGATATTGGGTGACAGGCCACCATTTGTCACCGTAAATCAGATGCATTTTTCAATTTCTTGTTATTCAACTTATTCTGAATATAAATTAAAAATGCTCTTTGAAAAAATTCAGAACTTTTTCTACTCTTGATTTTGATTATATATTCATAATGTTTCAAAACTTCTGCATGATGCAGGACTAACAATTTCAAATGACGAAAGATGAAAAAAAGCATCGAGATAACGTTCGAAAGATAGTACACCCGGGCCTTAAATTTCCTCTTCAGTTTTTAGAAGAAAAAAATCACTCCTTTATCGACGAACGACTGTATAATGATTATTGTCCTTTGGTGAAATTATCGATAATTATATCCCCTAGTTACTCCAAAAATTTCAGATGAAAAAAAAATTTCCAGTAATTGCAGATTGAAAAAAAATTTGATTTTGCCTGTAACAAGATTTTTTCGTTACGGGTTGAAATCCCCTTAAAAAGAGATGTGAACTCTTAACTTAGTGAAGAGAGACAGTTAGTGACATCTAGAGGTGGCTGAAGAAAGCCGGGACTAGATGAATTGAGCGACAAACCGATGAAAGACCTAAGGCATAGCGGTTATGGGTGAAACCGCGACCCCTGGAGGTCTGGAGGACGTTACTAGACTATCGCTATTTTGGAATTCGCCCAGCATGTGCTAGGGGAAAAGGGGCCGACGTACAGGCTGTCCAACTGGGCGATTCCATAGGCTATGTCAGAGTAGACTAGGGACCAACGGCCAGGTGAGAGGACTGGTGTCCCCGGGATCCCGTCGGGTTGATTGGTGGGGATAGGGTAACGGAATGACCTATCGTCGCTGAGATATCCAGACTAGGGGGAGAAGGCCCTGTTGTGGGGGGATGCTCCTGCATCCCCCCACAACAGGAGCATCCCCCCACAACAGAAGCATCCCCCCACAACAGGAGCATCCCCCCGCAAACGGGAAAAAGAGTTATTTCCGAACCCTTAGTGACGACTTTGTTGTTTCCAGCGTTATCCGGCTCGGCGAAACAAACGACGAGCGCATGGGCCCGTGGGTCTGGAGTAGAGATCGTCCTCCTGTCGACCCGACCATGTGCCGCCATTCGAGTACCCGGAGATGGTGACGTGCGATGACCGAAACGGTAACTGGTGGCCGAGAGTGTGGGTGGTCGTGAAGTAAGTAACAGTGTTCCACCTTGGTCGGATCAGCCTCTCGGCGTCCCAGGCTCTGAAGAGTCCCGGCTGATTCGCATTTAACTCTGAAACACTCCCGAGTCGAAATACTCGGGAAGAGAAAGCCTACTGAGAGAGTGAAAAACCCTCCAGGACCAGTGTAAATTCAATTTGCATGGATGATTAGGCCGTGAGGCTTAATTTCCAGCCGGGAATAGTGGCTGATGACGTTTGGGATAGGATACTCCTGGTGGACCTCGCCCACTCTACCGTGTCATACTAATGCTAGCTGGGCAACCCTTTGCCCAGCCACAGAAGTCCTCTGAGTGGACGAGNGAGTCCCGGCTGATTCGCATTTAACTCTGAAACACTCCCGAGTCGAAATACTCGGGAAGAGAACGCCTACTGAGAGAGTGAAAAACCCTCCAGGACCAGTGTAAATTCAATTTGCATGGATGATTAGGCCGTGAGGCTTAATTTCCAGCCGGGAATAGTGGCTGATGACGTTTGGGATAGGATACTCCTGGTGGACCTCGCCCACTCTACCGTGTCATACTAATGCTAGCTGGGCAACCCTTTGCCCAGCCACAGAAGTCCTCTGAGTGGACGAGTTTTCCTCAGAGGCCGGTTTACGTCGAACCTCCCGTGAAGGTTCGGCTGGCGCGCGATTTCTGAGCGATAGAGATGGCATAAAAAGTAGTTTGGAGCTTTTCCTGGGTGAACAATCCGTGAAAATATTCTTACATGCCATAACGGCTCTAAAATTGAAGAAATTGAGTTCAATTGCGCTTATTTTGAAGCTTTTTCAATTACCTCCCCATGTGTGAAAATGAAAATTTAATTCCTAACGATTGAATTCAATTATTTCACCTCTTTCTCAAGCAGTCAAAATTCAGGTAGAAAACATTGAATTTTTTGAAAAATCATAACTCTGAAAAAAAATCTAATCGCTCTGAAAATGTTATGAGAGCTTGGTGTCATGCACTACTCCTAAAAAATGCCAAGACAATCGGAAACATGTTTTTTTTTCATTTCGCATCTGACGTATCATTGTTCAGTAACGAAGCTGTAAAACGATTGAAGTCGACTTGGCCCTTAGTTGAGTTTTCGAGGCATATCTCTGAATGTGAGGGAGTTAACAAAATTATCGTCAAAACCTGGTTTGTAGAGCAAACTAGGAGCTACAACAAGGAGGGGTTCAAGCCCATTCGACAGAAGGCATGTGACCGTTACTTTTGCGTTATTAGTCCTTTTCTTTTTCTTTCATTTCTACCAATTCCATTGATAGTAAGCTTCCAAATGGATCCGTAGCAACTGCCTGTCCTTGTGACAAACATACAACTGTAACCACATGGTACAGGGTGTCTACAGGAAGATATTCAACCTTTTACTGAAATAGATTTATATAAAAGGTTAAATATCTCCGAAACTCCTCGGCCGATTGCGCCTATCCAAAATGAGAATCTTCAATATTGTAAGAACTATAATCACACCAAATTTCAACTTGGTATTTTCATTTTCTCTCAAAATATCGTACGTACAAAAATGAGAAAAATTTAAATAATTTGAATAACCATTTGAATTAAATGATGATTCACATGATCCAATATCCTTGAATTTTTCGATTTTCTTTTCACACAATTTGATCACCAAATTTGATGATTAAAAATCTCTGAATTGATAGTGTAGTCATATTACTTTCAACGACACGCGGGAGCGCTTACACAATCAATTTACCTATACAGATTCATATAGAATGATAACAATGCAATAATATACATAAATACATGAATAAATCCACAGTTAATGTACAGTGAAAAGAGATTCTACGCAGGAGAAATGGAGGTCAGAAACATTTATAGATCCAGAATCCCGAGATTATGTATGGCATGTTTATGGGACTGGACAAGTCAGTTACCATGGCGAAATATAATTGAATGAAATAGTAGAGATCGCGTCAGAGGGAAAATGAGGGGGAAAAAATTAACAAGTATGATAAAATAGAGAAATAGAATAATAGTGAATTAAGTAAACTACCTCATCCTGATGGACTGTAATAAAACAAGTGGGTATGGAGATTGTTGCAGAAAGACAATTTATACAGGATGTCCCAGAACCTAACGTCAAAACTTCACCCTGAAGTTGGGGGTCAAATTATGGATCGAAAATTCCTCAGGAACTTTTCGATCGGAAGCACCCTTTTCAAATTATTTAAAATTGAACTTGGACGAATCCGGAGCACGGGATAAACGGATGCCTGATGGTAAGTGGAATGTAAGATAGTTGGTGGTGTCCCCACCATACGGCTCCACTCCCGTTAGGCGGATGAAATGAAAGAATGCGGTCTTTGTTTTAGGGGCACGATAGCGGCGGGGGGAGAGAGAAGAGGAAAGAAATTATCGATCCCCACCCAGATTAAGACATGGGTTGTTTGAGGTGTGGCAACCATGATTTTTCGTGTTTTTGATGAAACAGAATTCTTTACAAAAAAAAATATTGAAGAACACTGAAGAATTCTCATCACAGAATGGATCAAGAGGCTACAACCTCCTTAAAATTATTCAACCCCCTCCAATTGGTACTTCGGGGTATTAAGGGGATAAAAAATTAATTTTTCTCGTTTTTTACGAAAAAAAATAGTCACGCCCAAAATGTTGTAACACACTAAATAATTGTCATCAAAAAATATGTCAGGAGATCCCCCCAACCTCCTCAAGAATCACTGACCTCTCCGATTTTTACTTAGAGGTTGTAATGTCCAAAAATTTTACACTAGAAATTTAAGACTAGAATAAATTTTATGTAAGATCATAACTATAGGTTATATTATAACCTAATGTAATTAAGAACCAAACCCACAATTGTAAACTACGTACATTTCATCACTTGAACTCAATTAAAAATTCCAAAGGCACTGGAATCGAGTTCAAAAGTGATGAAACGACACACTCAGCACGCCCCAATTACTTAATACTAAGATTCACACGCGAAGAAACGATTGAAAACCGATTAATCGAGACCCCAAAAAAACCGAATGAACTAGTTCCCTATAAAAACCAAAGGAGTGGGAAAGGTCATACGACATTTTTCCACCAATTAAAAATGGACTCGTTGGAGCCCATATGACAAGTGACCCCAAAATTCATATAAAAATGACAGAAAAACCAAAATTAAAACAGTCTTGAAGCAGCGACGGAGCAATAACAATTCTGGTGGAAACAGTTCATTTAATCAGTCCGGGTTTTCAATCCTTCCTTCGATTACACGGGATAGTACTGAATTAATAGTAAGTTACGAACAATTGAAATTATCCGGGAATAAAATTTCTTTAACCGAGAGGGGTGACTATTCTTGCAAATAAAGAATTCGTTTATTGTGACGCGTTGTGGACAGTCTCAACCAAACTCTCAAAATCTTCAAATTCAACTGCCAAAAATTCATTAAAATATCAACAAGTAGAAGAAAGTGTTTCCGTGAAAGTATCCATAATAGCCTTTAGCGCGACTAATTGCTGGTGAGGAAATTACGGATTTACCCAGGAATCTACAAACACATCGAATAATTTACTAATAACAGACCGAATTGCGAGTAACAAAACTTGTAACCCTAAATTTGAATCATTCAGATCATTCCAGGGATAGGAATTTTAGCTACATAGATTTCTGTAAAATCACACTGTTTTTGTAAACCGAACAGTTATACAAAATATATTTAAATTCAAACGTGACTCCAGTACAACTCCAAATTTCTTGACTAGAAATTCATCTCAACTCAAGCCCTATCCCTAAATCAAACCCTTTTCCTTTATATTTTAGAAAAAGATAAGAGTATAAAACTTTGCGTCGTCCAATAATTAAAAAATCTAATAATTTTAGCTTTGATTTTAATGTGACAATTAAAACATGTCCATTCGACGCTAAAATCTTTCTCTGGGCATAACAGCTAAAATTTCATGGCGCAGTCGGTAGGACACGCCTAGGTTTCCAATACTCTTATCTTTTTAATATTCCGAAATTTTCGAAACCCATTCTAGTCAATTCAATTGTAATCAATTAAAATTTTAGCTTTGGAAAACCCTTTTTGAATTTCAAATATTAGACTTTTCTTTGCAAAATTCAAATTCTCTTTGAAATAATTATAAACGAAATTTTGTTTTCTTTTCCTAATTTTATTGGAAAAAAAAATTCACATAGAATCTTAATCCAAATTAACTAAATCCCAAATATAAAATTATTTAAATTATCAACTAATTGAATTATCTTCACACAATGGCGAATCCGTCCTTCGTTAATATCAGTTACTCCGGAGACTCGGGTGACGCTGATCAAACCGTGGCCAGTTACGAAGAATATGTCAAAACCCGAGACATTGCAAACAGCCTTCCCATATTCTCCGGTACAAATGAGCACTGCTCTCTGGACGAATTTGAGTACGCGTTGAGATCAAATCTTGCCTCCATTCCTAAAGCAGACAGAAAGAAAGAGGAATATATTAGACAAATTCTCAAATGCCTTTTACCCCTCAGCAAAATTCGTAGTGGCGAACAAACCCCTCTTTTCTGTAGAAACTATTCTTACTCACCTAATCAAGAGATTTAGAGGTCAATACGACATGACGTATTATGTGAATAGAATACGCGGGCTGTTGAAAATTAAAAATGAACCGCTGGAATCGTTCTTGGAGCGATTGGCAGCACTGGTCCAGTTCGGTTGGGTACGATTTCTGGGAAAAATGAAGCTGAAAAACAAGTCCTCGAAAAACACCTCCAGACAGAGGCCATTAAACGCTTGAAAGAATATGCCCCTGCAAGGGTGAAGGAAAGTATTAGGCGCAACAACCTAAGTAAAATCTCAGAGATCCTTACACAACTAGAAACAGACAAATTCCGGGATGCAGTCAAAGTACTAGCGTTGGAGATTGCTGATAACGGGCACTACAGGTACATCTCGGAGTACCCCTCGATTCCAATCCATTCACGGAGCTCTGTACCGCCCGAACTGTACGGGGCACAAATGCCACCTCAGCCGAGATACCAATACCAACAAAATCGGTCATACAGTCAGCCATATAATCAGTCAAATACTCCGACACCGTCGTCAAGCTACGGTCACCGAAACTATTCCGGACAGAGGAGAAATCAGGACCCTTCACGAGATCTAGTCACCGCCCTCCTCAACGAATATCTGCCATCCAACCGGAACAAGCAAGGCAACGGGTACAGACAAACGCCACCTCGACCACCGGGGCCACCTCNTCCGACACCGTCGTCAAGCTACGGTCACCGAAACTATTCCGGACAGAGGAGAAATCAGGACCCTTCACGAGATCTAGTCACCGCCCTCCTCAACGAATATCTGCCATCCAACCGGAACAAGCAAGGCAACGGGTACAGACAAACGCCACCTCGACCACCGGGGCCACCTCCATCTATACCAGGACACTCAGCTCATCGACCCCCCTTTGCGAAGCTTTAACCTCGTCATCGCCTACGGTTAAACTCCGAACGACGAGAATGAATCTGACTATGAGGAACCAGCGGAAACCGCAGAAAATCCTACCACGGATCAGATTCTAGCCCTCGCTAACATCCTGGTAGCCAACCAACGTCCTCAGGCAGCCCCATTCAAACCTAAACAGAACCCTTCTGATATGGACGAGATCAAAAGTATGCTGCAGCAGACCACAGCCTCACTCCAACAGCTTGCGATGAGTTTGAATAACCTGCAGACTCAGAATCGTCCATCGTCAGACTCCAGACCATTCTCTAGGCCTCCCTCAAAGGAACGACAAGGGAGAAATACCCTGCGGAGTCCTATGAGAACGCAGCAGAACAGAGCCAGCCCATCCACAGATGGAACCATTCCAAAGGAGACTTTAAACGAGATTGTTGCTCGCCAATTGAGTGCGATGACGAGCGGCCAAAATCAGCACTCACTCCACACAATGTCGAGCATGTATCCCAGACAGTAAAACCCATACTGTGTAGAGTTACCGGGGGTCCTCAGATCATGTTTCGAGGACCAAATGTCATCTCCCCAGGTGTGAATTCATTAATCGATACCGGAGCTTCCATAAACCTGATTGCGTTCCAGTCATTGGTGAAAAACGCCCTCATCGATACCACAGAAACAATCGTTGGGTTGTCCAATCACGTTCTGAACTCCCTCGGAGTAGTTGGCCTTGCAGTGCATCCTGAAGTGGAAATAAAATTCCACGTGATTCCTTACCAGGCAGGTGGATATGGAGCCATTATCGGGGATGAAATGTTGAATGAGTTGAAAGCTCACATCTCCTTCAACACAAACAATATTAATTTAAACATCGCCCCGTTGAAACCTATACATTTCGGCCTCCCCAATTGCCCAACGAGAGGAAAACCTTGCCGGATTGCACTTAGCAGGGGCGGCCCAAGGATAAACCTAAAGGTGAAGAACCTCATCGGAAATCGACATCGATTTCTCATCGGCACCGGAGCTGATATCAACCTTATCGAGAGGAGAGTCATCAAACCCGACGTAAGAATCGAACCTCCTAAGATACCCTATCTACTTGGAGTAACGGAGAATGCATTGCCAACATGCGGTTTAGTTCACCTAAAAATCTTTGGCTCTCTCGTACCATTCCACATCGTAGATCATAAACTACCTGTCGAAGGAAGCGGATTACTTGGGTTAGAATTTTTAATTCAAGAAAAGGTGGACATACGGTATCAGCAACGGAATATTACCACTCTCAAGAGGCCTAACCTGCCGGTGAATTGGTATAACTACGAGAAATTCCATGAGTCAACCGTCATCCCTCCAAGAGCAAGAATGGCCATCCAAATCCCCATCCAGAATACCGAATTATCGGTCGGGTATTTACCACAGATCTCCACAAAACCAGGCGTCTATCTAGGTCAGAGTGTGGTCAGTATTAGGGAGGGGAAAGCCTGTCTCTTCGCCATCAACACCACCGAAGAACCAGTTCACCTCCACATACCACCCCAGAAGGTAGAGGAAATCGATGAACTCCTAGAAAGAACCGAAATATTAGGAAAACCTCAAGAAACCTTCGCCTGGTGGAATATGGGAATTGCCCCAGAGGAAAATATAGGTCTGTCACCTCACACATCGCACGTAATAGAGGCCTTACCCGATCAGGAGCTTAAACCCTTCGAACGCAAAGAGGTAATTGAACTAGTAAAAGAGTTCAGTGACATATTCCACCTTTCGGGAGACAAGCTTGCCAAAGCTAAGAACTTCCAGTGCAAGGTTAGAACCGTCGATGATAAACCTGCCCATAAGCGGCAATATAAGTACCCTCCTCAACATCAGGGAGAGATAAATCGACAAATAGGCAACCTGCTGGAACAAGAAATCATCAGGCACTCAGAATCACCATACAACTCACCCCTCTGGATTGTACCAAAGAAAGCCGACTCCAAGGGAAAGAAGCGATGGAGAATGGTGATCGATTTCCGACATCTGAATCAGAAAACGATCGGAGATTCCTACCCGTTACCCAACATATCGGAAATTCTCTCACAACTAGGCGGAGCTAAGTACTTCAGTGTGTTCGACCTAGCCAGTGGATTCCACCAAATCGCGATGGATGAAATGGACGCTGAAAAAACTGCCTTTACCGGCCCCAGCGGATACTACGAGTACATGAGGATGCCTTTTGGGTTGCAAAATTCACCCCCAACCTTCCAGCGGATGATGGATCAGACCCTAACCGGCCTGAAAGGGACAGAACTCTACGTCTACCTAGATGATGTAGTTGTTTACTCCAGAACACTGGATGAACACGTCACCCGTCTCAGGAAATTCTTCAACTGCCTGCGGAGAAACGGACTTACCCTCCAACCTGACAAATGGAAATTTTTCATGAAGGAGGTAGCCTATCTGGGACACATAATCGATGACCAAGGTATTCATCCGGATCCAGCAAAGATAAAGGCATTAACAGGGATGCCCCTTCCCACAAGCCAACAGGGAATAAGGAGATTCTTAGGCTTCAGTAACTACTATCGACGATTTGTAAAGGACTACGCAGAAATTGCACAGCCTCTAAATGATCTCCTCAAGAAAATTGTAAGATTTAAATGGAGCAAAGAACAAGAACAATCATTCAAAGCCCTCCAGGAAGCCATCACCGAGGACTCTCTACTGTTTCATCCTGACATGAACGAACCATTTATCGTTCATGTTTCCAGTACCCAAAACGGCATTGGAGCCATCCTCAGCCAAAAAGATGATGAAGGAGACGATCATCCGATCCTGTACGCATCGAGAGCACTTCGAGATGCTGAAACAAGATATACTTCAGTTGAATTGGACTGCCTAGCAGCTGTCTACGCCTTAAACCAGTTCAAACCCTACATCTATGGAGTACCCTTCACCATTATTACGAACAGCCCACCCCTGAACTGGCTCAGAGATTCCAACAATCCTACTACGAGGCAAGTTAAGTGGACAACCTACCTGAATGATTTCACGTTTGAGGTAGAAATCAAGAAACAGAAGAGAAATCAGCTAACAGACGCCTTTGCAGAAAATCCTCTTCAGGACGAACATGAAGAAATCGTCATGTTCGCAACCTGCATGCGTGCTCTACCAGTACCAAAGTCTAGTGTGAAAATACCGGGGATAGTCACAAATCCTAACCGAAAGATTAGAATAAATCGTAACCCGCAAATTATCCCCATCCCAGCGGCGGGAAGCTCAATTGCCGACAGGCTTCGGGCTAGAAGAGCAACAAAAATAAACAGGGGCACCTGGCAGCCGATCTCCTACAGATTCAATCGTGATTATAAAACGACACCCAAAATCAGCAAAAACCCCACATCATCTACCCCGGGCAACACAATTGGAAACAAATCAGAAACAGTGGAAGAAACGACCCCTACTCCATCCACCCCTTCAATCGTGGAGATGCCAGAATCATCTCTCACACCTACTCAGTCCGAAGAATCACCACTACAGGATGAACCATCAGTAATATCTGATGAAATGGAAGACCAAAGAAAAGAAAATCAACTAGAAATTTCCCTTGAAGGAATCCCAACGGACGAAAAGTTGGAAGATGACGCATTCATAACAGATCAAAACTCCACCGACGAGGAAACGCCTTCTATAATCGAAGCGGAAACTCGAATAGAGGAAAAGGATGAAGAATCAAATCCCACACCACGTCCACCATTGGACATGGAACGAATGGAACGAAACCTGGAAAAATTCTACGAGTATAGGGAGAAAATCTCGGAAAGAGATGAAGAAATATTCCAGGAACCCCTAGAGCCACTGCTAGACCAGCTGTTACCACTCTACAAAATGAGAAGAACCAGTCTGGGTCCAGAATTTAAAGAAAAATTGAATGAATCCTGTCAAGAATTCGAGAAGAAGATGGCTGAGTTGCAAAATCAGTCTAAACCCCTAATCAACTGAACCGACGAAATCTCAGAATTGACGAGCTCAACCGACTAAAATCCCGAAAAAACGGAGAAGGAAGAAATACCTCAATCCAGACATTCTGTGATATCACAGCCAAAGGTCACACGAGAATCCTTACTGTCGACACCAAGGGCTATATAGTCACCTATGGTGGGATCTTCTCCAGAGAAGAAAAATTCTTCAACAGATCTAACCCCAAGAGAACTGCTCCCACGCACCGAAGAAATTCATCCATCAACGCACTCCAGAGAAGCGGAAATTCCCCAAGCAAACGAAATTGCACAGCCGCCATCAGCGCAGACATCGGGGGTGTCTTTGAATCCATACCCCAAATTCCTCCCGCTGACCTTCCCACGAGCGAAGAGCACGGTTTCATACAGACCAAAGGAGAAATATCTCAGAACAAACCAAATGAGGAAACTATGGACGACAAGATCACAATACCGCAAAGTGACTATCAGCCTGCGAGCAACATCAAAGAAACCCGAGATGGACTAACATTTACCAGGGGAAACATTGCTCATTTCCTCGCAGCAGATGGAGAGATCAAAAAGCAAAACACCAAACTTTTAAGAGACCTCAATCTGGTAGACCTGGAGGAAATACGTAAGCTCAATCCAAAACTAGGTCAAGTCATCGTCACGAAGTGCGGAAAATTCCGAATATTTACCCTCATTGCGAAGCAATGGCACTTCGAAAAAGTCAACAACCGGATACTAAAAGTCTGCCTGAAAAATCTCAAAACCGCCGTGGAAAAATACAAAATCACTGAAATAAAAATGGCATCTCAGGGCGGCGAAATAGACGACAATATCAGAATACGATACTTCCTGGAGAAAGAATTTCAATTCCATCCAGCTACTGTAACTCTATGCCATGGTGGAATCCGGATGCCTCCAGTAGCCCTAAGACCAGAAATCATTGAGGAATGCCATGCAATTCTCCCCAGGGGACACAAAGTGATTGTGAAAACCTTCAACCGAGTAAGAGAAAGGTTCTACTGGCCCCGGATGAAACAGGAAATGAAGAGATTTATCAAACTCTGCCGAACCTGTCAACTAGAGAAAATTCGAAGGGTGAAATTCCGATAGCCCATGCTCATCACCGAAACACCTAGCGAATGCTTCGAGAGAATCTCTATCGACACCGTAGGCCCCTTCCCAGCTACACGTATGAGTCACTGCCAAATCCTGACAATACAGGATAACTTCTCCAAGCATTGCACCGCTGTACCACTTAAGGATATCAAGGATCACACTATCGCTCATGCACTAGCAACTAAGTATGTAGCCCTGTACGGATGCCCCAAGATAATCCTCTCAGATAAAGGGACCAGCTTCCTCAGCAAACTGTTCAATCAACTGGGAAAGTTCCTGAGATTCCACCATATAACAATATCTGGATACAGACCTTAGTCAAATGGAGCCCTTGAGAGAAGTTATCACGTACTAGCCGAATATCTGAAGACCTTTACCGACGAATTCACCGATTGGGACGAGCTACTCCCCAATGCCATGCTATCGTACAACACCACGGTACATAGCTCAACAAACTTCACACTATTCGAAGTCCTGTATGGAAAAAGAGCAGTTCTCCCCTCCAATGTCACCGATGAAGATGAGCCAATACATACCTACAAGGATTACATGGTAGATCTAATTAACAAATTGGAGAAAATTAACCAACTCGCCTTCGACCACCTAGAAAAGGCCAACCTACATTCCAAGAGCCTTTACGACCGAGACGCTAGACCAATAGACCTCAAAATAGGGCAATTCGTCTACGTCGAGAAGGAACCCAAGATCGGAAAATTGAATCAGGCCTACACCGGACCGTACGAGATTGTCGACATAACCGAAAAAGGAAACGTGTACCTAGAAAGTGAAGACGGACACCACTTCATGAAACACCCAAGTCCCGATTCACCCGAGTCAATACCGATTCCAGTGCTGCCAAGCAAACCATCTCAACCTTACAAACCATGAAAACGAAACCATTCCAGGGACATGAGTACTGACGGATCAGGACGCACGCCAGTTTACGTCGATGGCTCCTGCTCCTTTAACGGCTCAATCGATGCCAAAGCAGGAATCGGAGTGTTGTTCGCGGACAACCAACCCCTCAACACCTACAAAACTCTCCTTACACGGGCCACCAACATCACCGCCGAAACAGCGGCCGCCATCGAAGCATGCCAAATATGTATTCGCCACGACATTTCGAGAACACGAATAATCACCGATTCCAAAGACCTCATCAGCTGCATGACTGAACGTATAAAGAAATGGAAAACAAATGGCTGGCTAAATGCTAAGTCCAAACCCGTTGTCAATCAAACACTCCTGCAACAGCTCGCCGAACTCACCCAGAAAATCGACGTCCAATTCGAATATACCCCAGGACACCAGGGAATATACGGGAACGAAAAAGCGGATAAACTAGCAAAAATAGGATCAGAAATAATACCCACCGAACCTAACTAGATCAAAGCCGAAACCTCCCAAATAATAAAAAAAAAAAAAAAACAAAACAAAACCAAATTAAACACAACAAACCCAAACAAAAATTCTCCAACTTACAGGACACAATACCATGAGAGCTATCCTCATCATATGGACCACCGTTTGGGTAATCCAGGCCGAAACAGATTTAACACCCGATCAAATCTATCAACACCAATCTATAGACCACAACCCCGGACTCTACTATGAGAAAATCGACCAAATAAGAACAATCAACAGAAAATGGCGACTGATGCTCACCGTATACATGCACAACCTCCTAGGACAACCACTGCCCGGGATGCAAACCATTGAAAAACATCAAACTGAATGATATAAACACCAGGGTAAGCAAACCTGCGATAGAGTACTAGGCATACCTATCATGGAAGAGTATAATACGACACTCCAAACAATACAGAAACATCTGGAAAGAATCTGGAAAAATCCAGAACAGAACCCCACAAGACGATATAGCAGATCCCCTTTACTAGGATTCGTGGGCACCATATCGAAATCCCTCTTCGGCACCATGGACTACAATGATCAAGAACATCTCACCAAAGAAATTAATCGACTCTATCAAGACCAACAACAAATCACCCATCTAATCGGAAATTCAACTCACATCATTCAAGCTGAAATAAATGCCATAAAAAAAGAACACGAACTGAACTACCAGAAAATTAGAAAGGCCACAGACAGAATAAACGTCATAGCCTCCAACACCAATCAACTGTCCGACAAGTTGACTCAAGTGGAATATATCGCAAGCCTCGACGAAACAGCTAGATAAATACAACATGCCGCCAGAAAGTATCTAAAAACGACCTACAACATCCTCCATGCCATAGAAGACGCGAAACACGGGAAACTAAACCCCATCTTAATAAAAAACCAGAAATTGGACAAGGCCATAGAGGAAATTGGAAAAGTCATCACTAACAGCATCTTTCCAACATCTCTGGAAAAGACAGATTTGACCATCCTAAGCCAAATCAGTGACATGCACACCGGCTTCAACAATGGCTCCTTCCTCATAATCCTCGACATCCCACTAGTAAGCAGAGACGTTCCACGGGAACCAAACACTCGCAGCATACGTAGAGCCGCAAAATGGATACATCGCAACCTCAAAATTCACTAACAGATATAGCCAAATGAACCGGGAACACCTGCAAACCTGCATCCCACTGGAAAACTGCCTAGCTTGCCCCAGAAACCTTCCCCTAAAGAAACCCAATGGAAAACAGAGCTGTAAATACCGCCTACTTACAAAC
This sequence comes from Diachasma alloeum, assembly GCF_001412515.2. Lineage (NCBI taxonomy): Eukaryota > Metazoa > Arthropoda > Insecta > Hymenoptera > Braconidae > Diachasma > Diachasma alloeum. The sequence continues at coordinate 90,774 of NW_021680937.1, forward strand.
TCCGTCGCCCAAGTCGACTCCACCATCTACCAGAACTGCAACATCAGAGTCACCAACAATCAAGATACACAATGGACCAAATTAACCAACACCAACGCTTGGCTCTATGCCACCATACAACCGGAGACACTAGAAATAACGTGTACCAACCAACAAGCCACCAGCCTAACAATAAATGGCACAGGAATAATCCACCTAAATCCAAACTGCAAGGCAGAAACCGCCACAGCCGTCATCGAGGGTGCAGGACTAATCAAGACCCAACTCCCCATGATACTGGGGTTACCCAAACCAATAAGTATCTCAGCAATGGCACCAAAACTAAATGAAAAACCGAAACCCATACACCCATTGAGCCAAATAAAACAACATATCTTGCCCACATCAGATGAAAACAGGGAATTCGACGAATCACTCCAACACACCTTAGACGAGGCGGAAGAAATCGGTCTCCACCACCAAGAGGAATACCACCACAGAATTCTTACCGCAACAAATGGCATCATCACCGCCATCATCTCGCTATCCATGGTCGCAGCCAGCATCTGCGCATACAGGCAAGGGCTGTCCATCATAAGCATTCTGTCTTGCTTCTCCCTCTGCCAGAAGTCCAAGAAGAAGCAAAGAAAATTCCAACCAAGAGTCGAAATTGGAACCCCAGAAATCCAAAGGTTAGAAGAAACCTCAGCAACAATAGCTATGGTCGGAATGCCCAGCTACCCAGCACCAACTCGAGCGCCGAAAAAGGAAGGCATCATCAAACCAAAACACGCCATCACAATCCCCAAACAAGAGACTCCATCCGCCGTGGTTATCAACTACATCTAAAAATGAAAAGGTCAGACACGTGTCAGTAAACTAATTTTATTGGATAAATACAGAGGGGCCCGACATCAACCAAACAATAGGTCCTGGCCAACCGCCAGAATAACCCCTAAAATTCGTGAGGAAAACTCCTCCAAAAACCCTGGGGGGGCTCCCTCCTCCCCACCGCCGCCAAAAAGCCCTTAAAGATAAGGAGCTGCCTCCATAGCCTCCTTGCCTAAAAATAAAAGAAAAAAAAATAATAACAAAAAAAAACACAATTAGGCCGACAATAAATACAACACAAAACCAAAACCACCTACCGTGGTCAACCGATAGCAAGGCCCCAAGAAGGTGAGAAAATCCAGGATCGCCTCCAGGAGAGGATCCACCAGGATCTCTCCCCCCCAAACTTCGGACGGCACCGCCAACAGTGTCTGCAACCGGTCTCCTTCCAGCTACTCCCTCACCACTACCCTCCTCTCCTCCTACCACAAAAAGCTCTGGAGGAGATCCCCCTCCAGCTCAACCTCCCCGAAAACAATGGCAAAGGGACGAATCCCTGCACTCCCAGGAAGGTCGGGGACCTCCTCCACCTCCCTCTCATCATCACCCTCCAAAACCTCTTGAATACAACCTGGGGCCATCTATAAAAAAAAAAAAAAAAATGAAATATATCTAAAATAGTTACTATTAGTACACAAAGGAAAAATCAATGCATATGCGCACACACGTCCATGCAAAAAAAAATATATATATATATATTGTAACATGATAAAAATCATGTACTGTTCCTCGCCTCAACTGACCGCGGATCATGGGGGGGAAATTAGTCGTTTACCCCAGCGAGGAGTCGGATCACCCAGAGCCACAACTGTCACTTTATTTTTATTTTTTTATTTGACTATTTTCCTTCTGTCCATCATTCTATCGAACTCGGTCGATCGCGCTCACCGTGGGTTACGTGAGCTTCGCGACGAGGGGAGCGGAGCGGCGCCTCGGGGAGAGCTACAAGACGGCGCGATATCTGAGGAGCAGCCCACCGACGAGCACGCACACACCGAGTCTGGGAGACTCACACCACGTAGGACGCGAAAGACGATCGTAGCACGCCAGCAGGCATCTCAGGCCTCTACGTGCGAACCCCCACCACCTCACCGATGGATCGGCGGCACAAGGCCGTCCAGTAAAAAAACCGATGTTACAGCATTGAGGGAGCATCGGATTATGTTGGCTTCTGCGCCGCTCAACGCGGATCACATCCACCGATCGCGAGGCACAAATTCCAATTTCTGGGCCTGAGGAATTGGGAATTAGGATCATTTTAAAATGCGAAAGTCCAAAATTGTCGAATCACTTGGATTCTTCGCGCTCATCACGTGATCGGGTGGGGGTAGCAGAAATTGAGAGGTTCCTCTGGGTGATGTACGGCTTCGACGATCACTCTTCGCTGGGATTTATTTCAATAAGGTCGCTCTGCGCCATTTAAGTTTTTTTCGCTCTTCGAGCTTATTTGATCGACGGAAGTAAAGTACGTGGTGGTGTTGTGCCCGTTGGTTCCGGCTTTATCTT
>NW_021680937.1:93414-108977 GCF_001412515.2 Diachasma alloeum
TCCGGCTTTACCTTCCGACGTCGCCGTACTGAGGGTCCAGACGAGTCTGCCTGGTGTTCTCGCGAAATCACGGTGAGCGTCTATTTTCCTTGTCAGTGCACGCGTCTTTCCAGTAGGGAATCCACTCCGGCGCCCATTTTGGGGCCGTTTGAGAATGTGCTAGAGTCTGCTTCTAACGCGGCACTCTGTAGCCTCCAGCTACCTCTTGATTGATGTCATTATTAGTTTTGCTACTTAATTGTTGTTACCAATCTTCTTTTGTGGGGAAAACTAATCCCAGNTACACCGCCCTCACAATCCGCCATAATAACTTTAAAATCAAAAACCGATCAGAAAATCCGAAACAACTCAGATAAATAAAATAAATAAAATAAAATATATAAAAAACAAAAAACAAAAAAAAAGAGAATAAGAAAATAAGCAGTAAACCAACAGATAAAATAAACCCCGAATAATTACCCAAGAGAGTAAACCACTGCACNGTCCTCTCTTGCATTTATGATTTGGAAATATAATTTTTTGTGTGTTTTATAAACAATTGCATTATTGAGTACGCTCATTGTAGCCTGTTCCCACACGCCTCCGCGGTTATCTGAGCTAGTCGTGGAACGCGGCTCANCAAAAAAAAAGAGAATAAGAAAATAAGCAGTAAACCAACAGATAAAATAAACCCCGAATAATTACCCAAGAGAGTAAACCACTGCACCCGTGTAAAAATAAAATAGAAAAGGAAATATTCCAAAATACTTACTGTAATCCCTGGCACACACACAAAATTAAAAAAATACTTCAATAGTCACCAAGCGAACGAGGGAAACTGACAGGTGAATCGGAAATGCAATGCAATCCGAACTCTCAAGAATACCACCGTCAGCACCCAGCCGCTCACGGCCACCGCCCGGTGCACGGTTATCAAGCAAAATAACTCTATCCATACTACACATAAAATTTAAAACTCTAACTTCTCAAAATTGCTTCCAAAATGCAATCGGAAACAATTATGAGCGGGGGCTGTAATGTCCAAAAATTTTACACTAGAAATGTAAGACTAGAATAAATTTTATGTAAGATCATAACTATAGGTTATATTATAACCTAATGTAATTAAGAACCAAACCCACAATTGTAAACTACGTACATTTCATCACTTGAACTCAATTAAAAATTCCAAAGGCACTGGAATCGAGTTCAAAAGTGATGAAACGACACACTCAGCACGCCCCAATTACTTAATACTAAGATTCACACGCGAAGAAACGATTGAAAACCGATTAATCGAGACCCCAAAAAAACCGAATGAACTAGTTCCCTATAAAAACCAAAGGAGTGGGAAAGGTCATACGACATTTTTCCACCAATTAAAAATGGACTCGTTGGAGCCCATATGACAAGTGACCTCAAAATTCATATAAAAATGACAGAAAAACCAAAATTAAAACAGTCTTGAAGCAGCGACGGAGCAATAACAATTCTGGTGGAAACAGTTCATTTAATCAGTCCGGGTTTTCAATCCTTCCTTCGATTACACGGGATAGTACTGAATTAATAGTAAGTTACGAACAATTGAAATTATCCGGGAATAAAATTTCTTTAACCGAGAGGGGTGACTATTCTTGCAAATAAAGAATTCGTTTATTGTGACGCGTTGTGGACAGTCTCAACCAAACTCTCAAAATCTTCAAATTCAACTGCCAAAAATTCATCAAAATATCAACAAGTAGAAGAAAGTGTTTCCGTGAAAGTATCCATAATAGCCTTTAGCGCGACTAATTGCTGGTGAGGAAATTATGAATTTACCCAGGAATCTACAAACACATCGAATAATTTTCAAATAACAGACCGAATTGTGAGTAACAAAACTTGTAACCCTAAATTTGATTCCTTCAGATCATTCCAGGGATAGGAATTTTAGCTACATAGATTACTGTAAAATCACACTCTTTTTGTAAACCGAATAGTTATACAAAATATATTTAAATTCAAACTTAACGCCAGTACAACTCCAAATTTCTTGATTAGAAATTCGTCTCAACTCAAGCCCTATCCCTAAATCAAACCCTTTTCCTTTATATTTTAGAAAAAGGTAAGAGTATAAAACTTTGCTTCGTCCAATAATTATAAAATCTAATAATTTTAGCTTTGATTTTAATGTGACAATTAAAACATGTCCATTCGACGCTAAAATCTTTCTCTAGACATAACAAGGTATTTAAGGAGTAAAAAAATTGATTTTTACCATTTTTTAGGGAAAACAAGCAGGGGTTGAAGCTTATTCGACAGAAGCCATTTAATGATTACTTTGTGTGTTATTACTTTTTTTCTTTTTTAATTTCTGCCAATTTCATTGGTAGTATACTTCCGAATGGATCCGTAGCTATTGCATTCGAAAAATATGAAGTTTGGCGACAACGTCTGTATGTAAACATATACAGCGCCACCTTTCTGATCGTCAATTTCTAGAAAATCGAGTAATTGAGTGGCTGAAATAATTTTTTTTTAATTTAATTTTTGTCAGATTATAGGTCTCAATAAAGCACCAGGACCAGATGGCATCTACCGAGTGCTTTTGCAAAAGGGGATGGACATTATTTTGGGGCCACTCACGAAAATAGTTAGAGCCAGTGTGGCTCTGAGGACCATACCGCAGGTGTGGAGGGAATGAAAGATCGTTTTCTTACCCAAGTCTGGAAAGAATAGCTATGTCAAGCCAAAAGACTTCAGAGCCATCAGTCTAAACTTTTTCGTTCTCAAAATATTGGAGAGGTTGATGGATAGATACATAAAAAACTCACTGCTGATAGACCGACCCCTTTCCTCCTCGCAATATTCCTATAGGGAGGGGAGGTCCACCGAGACGACCCTGCACCACCTTGTGGCAAAGGTTGAGGAAGATATAGAGGAGAAGGGCTACGTAATGGGAATCTTTCTCGACATCAAGGGAGCTTTTGATCGTACTTATCCGCAGGACGGATAAGGAACCGGCTAAAGGCCGTCCAGAGTAACTTTCTCAGGGCGGCGACCGGGGCTATGAGAACGACACCTATCGATGCACTGTAAGTCGCCCTTGACCTACCACCACTTGATCTTCTGGTGGTGAGCAAGGCAGAATCAGCTGCATACAGGCCTATGTGCCAGGGAGAATGGGTTCAGGCGAGGACGGCACACACCAGACTGAATAACCTTAAGAAAATACCCTTGACCATGACCCAAGACAGAATGGCCAGGAAATATCAGATCAGGAAGCCTTTTCAGACCTATATTCCTGAGAGGCAAAAATGGAAAGCTATAAATAGGACATCAGGTGTTAATGTCAAGCACTGGCATACAGTCGCGGACTTAAGTTCGTAAACAGCCTGCACTTGCATCCTATGTGTTTTGTTCATGAACTTTAGTACCCGACTGTATAGACGGCTTGGGATATAAAGACCGCTTCGGTGCGGACTGTATGGGCCGGCAGAACACTACGAGAGCAGTTGGTCCCTAGGGACCATTGCCACAGTTTTTCAAGCAGAAGTTCTGGCTATTAAAAAATTCGTAGAACTACTGAAGGATAGGCAGACGATAAACAAGTATATTTATATTTGGTCAGACAGTCAGGCCGCCATCAAAGCACTCATGAAACCCAGTGCTGACTCAAAGTTAGTCTGGGAGAACATGGAAGTGCTGGAAAGGCTCGGAAGACACAACAAAGTGACTCTGGCGTGAGTCCCAGGACACGAGGGCATCCATGGTAATGAGGTGACGGATGGACTGGCGAAGCAAGGATCACGTAGTGAAACGAAGCGGAACCAGTCAGAGTTTCCCTAGCCACGGGCAACAGGGCCATCAGAGATAAACTCTGACGGGAGCAGACCAACCGCTGAAGGAGTAGAAAGGCTTGCAGGAAAACCAGAGCAATCATGCCTGGCCTGAACAGCAAAAGAGCCAGACAGCTACTCAACATGGACAAAGACAGCCTGAGCACACCAATCAGACTGCTCACAGGACATGGACGATTCAAGGCACATTGCAGAATCATAGGCGTCAGCGAGGATGCCCTGTGCAGATTCTGCAATGAGGAAAGAGAGGACAGTCTGCACATTTTATGCAACTGCCTGGCATTAGCCGTGACGAGGTTACGTTGTGGGGGGACCGCATTTCCCACAACCAATCAAATCGCGAATAGGGAGGTCTCGGATTTATTAAGACTGGCTGTGAAGCCGGGCTGGAAATTAATCCGAATCATAACTCAGGCGGAGCTACAATAACCCAAAATTGAGTTCGGTGGCATAAGGGAGGCTAGCCTGACCATCCGCAACTTTAATCTAATCTAATAGATCTCAATGAGGATTAACTCTGTGCAAAATTAAAGCCCGAGCGGTCCAACAGTTTTTGAGAGAAATTTGTTTTTAAATTGTTTTTCGCAAATATCTTAAAAACCAGTAGACCAATTTCGATTTTTTTCTTACAAAATATAAGTGTTTTTTGGCTCGTGGAATTATATCACTCGCCTTTGGCTCGTGCTATAAACCTCCCACGGGCCAAAATCTCTTTTCCGCACTCGTAACGAAATATACTATTATCTCTACTATCTATAAATAGATAAATGGATTATTTGGTTATGCCAATATGTTAGTAACATAAAATTCCAAGAAATTGTGATAAAAAATCGGATAACTAAAAAAAACACGGTAATTGACGTAATAGACGATTTTTCACAAAAAGTTTCCATCTCACGAACTACTGAACAAATTAATCTCAAATTCTTTCGAGTTATGGCTCTCTATAGTATAAAATTCCAAATCGACTTCTGGCGACACAAAATTCAGACTCGAATTAAGACGCCTACCCCCTCGGGAATCCCCCCCTATGGCTACCCCTTCGGGACTCCCCCGCTATGATTACCCCCTCGGGAATCCCCCCCTATGGCTACCCCCTCGGGACTCCCCCTCTATGATTACCCCTCGGGAATCCCCCCCTATGGCTACCCCCTCGGGACTGCCCCCCTATGAATCCCCCCCCTCTATGGTTACCCGCTCGGACCACAAGTCCGCTCCGAAGATTCAAGTCCAAGGTCATATCAAGATCAAAATCATGGTTGACCCAGGGCTATATCAAGGTTCCTCAACTTGAGGAACCTTGATATTTCGTGATCAATGGTTAAATGCACGTTTTTGTTTCTTTATTATTCCATTCGGACTACTTCACTTCACTCAATGTCAAAATTAATAGTGATTCATGGTTAGTGACTAAAAATTGTTGGGAGTAATGAATCGTAAGTATTGAGGAAACTCATGAATTGAACATGAGTTTTATGAACAAATGCTCGAGTAGTGATGACCGCGGTGAAGTCTCTCAAAAAAACGAAAATTGAATGATGATAAAGACTCAGAAAGGAGTGATGAAGTTCAGCTTGACACTGTGGATAAACAAGAATTGCGAAGACAGAGAAATCGTAGATATTATCGTTCTCACACGAATGCACACAAACGACATCATCCTAATACTGCGGAAAGAGCAGAACGAAAACAGCAATTGAATAAATCATATTATCTTTCTCATGCACATACAAGTAAGAGATCACATCCAAATACGGCAGACAAAAAAGAACAAAAACATCAATCAATGAGGGAAAGAAGGAAGAAATATAGGGCATGGAAAAAAGAAATATTGAGAAAGAAAGGTCGAGAATACTACAAAACTCATTTCAGAAAAGTAAAATCAAGAATTGAAGATTATGACATCCTAAATAATGAAAATAAAAGGAGACAACAGAAAAAATATTTACGAGAAAAAAGAAATCGGAGACAAGACCTCCAAGTAATTAAATATATTGGTGAAAATCACAGCGAGGGAATTGAAGAGTTAAACATCGGTGATTTGGATGATGAGTGTCGGCATTGTGGGGCACTTTCTTTCAAATTAGAACATGGAAGAGTGAAGCGTAATTGTTGTCATGGAGGAAAAGTAAAATTGAAAAATATGCGAAAATATCCCAATTCATTGGAAAAATTATATAGAGAAAACACCGATGACTCTATACACTTCAAGAAAAATATACGGTATTACAACAATGCCTTTGCGATGGCCACGTTCTGTCCGAAGGAAGAAATGAATTTGAATTTCGGTTCTCTCAAAATACGAGGAGCTTGATTCCTAAGAATGGTGAGGAACAATGATTTATTGATTACCAAATTATAACAGAGCCATGATTTTGTATGATTTTTTACTCATCAGGTACCTGCCCCCGGAATGCTCAAATTTATATTTGTAGTATGGGTGAAGCATTGACTCTACGAGAATCTGAAAATTGTAGAGCAGAAAATTTGAGAGTGATTCAAAAAATATTCGATCAAAATCCGTACGTAAAGAAATATCGCACTCTATTCAGTAAATACAAAGACACAAATGCATCAACTTACAGAATAAAATTTTTGAAATCAGTCAGCGGCCCTAACGCTCGCCGTTATAATCTACCTTCTAAATTTTCCAAAAAATCCAAAATAGCTGCCATAATAGTCACCGGAAAAGATGGAGAAATTCCTGATAACGTTGAATTTGAATTTTTCCCCAAAGATGAATTTATGTGTAAAAGGATTCCGAAACTGTCACATCATATTGAGCCTATGATGTTTCCACTTTTATTTCCATATGGCGATCCAGGTTATTCTCTGCATGTTGAAAATGAAGTAAAGTCCACTGAACGTCGAATAACAGCCGTTCAATATTATGGATGGAGGCTGAGAGTGTTAAAAAATGGTTTCAATCCTTTTTTAATGTCTGGAAGACTGACCCAACAGTACACTTTACATGGATATATAACCAACCAATGGAATCGTTTGCAATACTTTAGAGCTAATCAACATATATTTCGACGTGAGACACTACAAGGATTGATTGATCATGTCGAGAATACCCAAGCAAATACTTCTGATCCTGTTCGACTCGGTAACGCTGTTGTTCTCCCTTCGTCATTCGAAGATGGCCCTAGAGCTATGCAGCAGTACCAGGATGCAATGGCTATAACCCGCGATATAGGGAGAGCAGATTTATTTATCACATTCACAGCAAATCCGAATTGGCCAGAGATAAAAAAGTATTTGAAATATTTGAATGATGAAATGGGAATTGCATGTTCAGCCTNGAAAAAGTATTTGAAATATTTGAATGACGAAATGGGAATTGCATGTTCAGCCTGCGACATTCCTCATATCGTTTGTCGATCATTCTTCGTGCGATTAGATTCGTTCATCAAAGAAATAGCATCAGGTGTTGTATTTGGTAAAGTCTTGGGGTACACATTCAACATTGAATTCCAGAAGANATGTTCAGCCTGCGACATTCCTCATATCGTTTGTCGATCATTCTTCGTGCGATTAGATTCGTTCATCAAAGAAATAGCATCAGGTGTTGTATTTGGTAAAGTCTTGGGGTACACATTCAACATTGAATTACAGAAGACCAGGACTTCCACATGCGCACTGCATATTTATATTATGTCAGCGCGATAAAATGTTGATGCCAGAGACCATCGATAAATTCATCAAGGCCGAAATTCCTAATAAAAACAAAAATAGAAGCCTATATATTTTGGTAAAAAGACACATGCTCCATGGGCCTCATACAACAAAATCACCCTGTTGGAATCCAAAAATGAAAACATGTTCCAAAAAATTTCCAAAGGATTTTAATGATGAAACAATTATTAAAGAAGATGGATTCCCGTTATATCGACGTCGGAATAATCGAAGAAAAGGTTATGTTTATAATCAGACGGTGAACAAAAAAATTATACCCGTGGATAACTCAATGGTAGTGCGCTACAATCCATACTTATTAGCTAAATACCAAGCTCACATCAACGTTGAATATTGCCGATCTTCCATGGCTATCAAATATATATTCAAATATGTTAATAAAGGACATGATAGAATCCATATCCAATTCACAAAAGATGGAGAACGAATGAAAACAATCCGCAACGAAATTGATGATTACATTGACACTCGGTTTGTTAGTTCAATGGAAGCGACGTGGCGATTGTTAGAACTACCCATGCATGGGGCAAGCCATAGTGTCTATCGACTCCCAGTACATCTACCCGGACAACAAAATGTCATATTCAGGGAGGGAAAGGAGAAAAATGCTCTCGAATCGACTATGGCCACCACGAAATTGATAGCTTTTTTCAATTTGAACAACACCGATGAAACAGCGAGAATATATAAATACTTGGAGATACCCCATTATTATACGTGGGATCAAAAGGAGAAACTATGGAAAGAACGTAAGAGAGGGGAAGAAAGAATAATATCAAGGATGTATGCAGTGTCACCTAAAGACCCAGAACGATTTTTCCTAAAAGTATTATTATGCCATATGCCAGGGCCAACATCATTCGAATCATTAAAACGAGTAAATGGCATTGAATATTCAACGTTCAGAGAAGCAGCCAATAAACACGGATTCACGCAGAGTGATAAATATCTAGAAGAAATTTTGGATGAAGGAGCTTCTACAATGATGCCCAGGAGTTTCAGAGCTTTTTGCTCCTATCTAATCCTCACATGTGACAATCTAGATGTGAAAAATCTATGGGAAATTCATAATCATAGTCTATGTGATGGATGTTCTGAAGGGAAAGCTCTGTATGAAATTGAGCAACGATTGCTCAGTGAAGACAAAACATTACTGCAATTCGGATTCGAAGAAAGTGAAATAATTAACGAAGATAGCATTTCCAATGACGATTTACCAGTAGATGAGCATAGAATTATAGCGGACGCCATGATTAAGCAATTGAATAAGGACCAGTTGCGAATTTTCAGAAAAATTACAGAATCGTTCGATAATCAAGAGGTTATTACGAACCCACAGAATATTTTTTTCATTGATGGACCAGGCGGAACCGGAAAAACCTTTCTCTACCAATGTATTTATCATCATTAAACAATTTTAGCTGAAAAAGTTACATCGATCGCCTGGACCGGAATTGCAGCAATCATTCTATCCAATGGTCGAACTGCACACCGTTTTTTTAAGCTGCCAATCATTCTCCCAGAAAATGATCAAAAATTATCCCCTATAAATCTTACTAAATATCAAAAAAAAAATTTAATGGAAACAGATGTGATAATTTGGGACGAGGCATCAATGATTCCTGGAATAGCTCTAAAACTTATAGATTTGACCTTGAGAGATATTCTAAAAATAAATTTACCGTTTGGCGGAAAGTATATTCTATTTGGTGGTGACTTTCGGCAAGTTTTACCAGTTGTTAAAGGAGCAGGTCGTCGTCAAATACTTGCAGCGATAATGGTAAATGGGCCGATTTGGACAATGATGAAAAAATTCGAACTAACGAGAAATATGGGGGCAAATCAAAAAGAATTTGCCAAGTGGTTACTAGATATTGGAAATGGGAAAACATCGGAAGTGATCGTCCCTGACGGCATGTATTCGGAGAATTTAATGAGGGATACTTTCCATGAAAATTTCAGTGAAGAAAATATTTCAAAATCAGTAATACTGGCACCTCTGAACAAACAAGTCAATATGCTGAATGAACAAATTCTAAAATCATTGCCAGGCCAATTAGAAGAGAGTATCAGTTACGATCGGGTAACTGCCTCTGATAGTGATGGAACCGATGACGACGATCTGATGTTGAGATTCCAACCAGAATATTTGAACACAATCAATGTCAATGGATTACCACCTCATAAATTGAAATTGAAAATTGGTGCTGCTTTGATGCTCATTCGGAACTTGTGCATTGCTGATGGGTTATGTAATGGAACACGGCTAATTGTCACTTCAATCACGCGGAATATACTTCACTGTTCCATCCTCACTGGAGCGAAAAAAGGGCAGAGTGTATGCATTCCAAAAATAACTTTAAACACGAAAGATAGCAAGGAGTTGCCATTTATTCTCCACAGAACTCAATTCCCTGTTCGGTTAGCGTTTGCAATGACCATTAATAAATCTCAAGGTCAAACATTTTCGACAGTGGGGATTTATAATGACCAAAATGCTCCAATATTTGGTCGTGGTCAACTATATGTAGCACTGTCCAGATGCACATGTAAGGAGAAATTGANGTAGTAAGGAGTTGCCATTTATTCTCCACAGAACTCAATTCCCTGTTCGGTTAGCGTTTGCAATGACCATTAATAAATCTCAAGGTCAAACATTTTCGACAGTGGGGATTTATAATGACCAAAATGCTCCAATATTTGGTCATGGTCAACTATATGTAGCACTGTCCAGATGCACATGTAAGGAGAAATTGAAAATAAAGATCGTAGGCGCAGAAACCGATGAAGAAGAAAGATCAATCAACAACATTGTTTTTAGAGAAATCATTGATGCATGTAAAGGATAAAATTCCAAATTGATCAAAGAAGCGGAATAAATAGTGGAGTAAATTTTCTAATGACATCTAACGTGAGTATCAATATCTTTCTCATATAGATAGAAACATTTGAATGAGAGAATATAATATCGAACTAAATACTGATTTCATGCAGTTCTTTCCGCGAAAAGATTGGGGAATCGGCCAGGAAATACGTTAGAAGAAGTTAGATTCCGAACGAATGATGATGCTCGGTGGGAACATTCGAATTCACAAGAAGTGGGGATTCGGAACAAACGACGCAATAGTTGATGCATAATCATTCATTAACCACTTCAGCGTGGATCAATCTGACGTTTCAATACTCAAGCTCGCTAGAATCAGTTCGGTAATAATGGAAGATTCAAATAATCAAGAATATGGAAGTGAGTTAGTTATAGCAGCTACAAAAAATAACTCCCTGATGCTTGGAGGAGTCCAACCATCAGCCATCAGAGAGTTAATAATACAATTAATTGACATATGGAAAAATAAAATAGTGCTCCATGACGGACTCGACGACCAAATCCAGAGACAAGTTGAGCAGTGGGAACTCTCTCAAAATTTCTATGACGAAGGATACATGCAAGGAATCGTAGATAATGTTGTGCAGGAAGTGGCAAACATCGAAATCCGGAAGGAAAGAAGGACCCACTTGTGAGGGAAATTTATGAAAAAAAGGTAGTGAATAACGAACCACTAAAAATATATAACCATTTATTTATTCTCCAAGGTTTTGCCGAGTGATGATTCAAAAAATTTAGAATGGAATGGATTATGGAGAAGAAAACAACGACCAAAGCCCTCCGAGAAGGATGAGGAGATCTCGCATGAGAAACAAAAAAGGAAAAATCCTCAGTCCCGGAGTCATGGGGTGAAAAAAAGAAAAAATCATTGAGGGAGAGAACATTAAGGAAATTATGGTAGCATGATAAAGAAAAGATATATGGACCGATCGAATTAAGTTATTTTCCATTAATGGAAAAACAATATTCAGTCGACCCATATTTCTATTCTCAGCTATCATGTCACTACAATATACTTAATCGAAAAAAAATTGTCTGTGAGTAAACCTAAAAAAAAAACAAATTCACAAAGAAATCAGATGGCAAACGGTAAGATTTATTTATTTAATCTCATCAACATTTTCAGGTATTTATCCTCATCAATATCTCCAAATATCACGGTCATACGTTCAATGGAATTTACCTCATTGGATTTTTACTTCTTTCCAGGTTATGGGGGGGCTAAGTGATCGTCATAGAGTGAGAGAGATATAAATGTTATGCCGCGGCATAATTTTTATATTTATTTTTCTCCATGATGACAATCATCTTCATTTATATTTCAATTTGAAATATAAATAATTGATATTGTCATAGAATGGTTGAGCCCCACAGAGAAAGGCGTTGGCTGGAGCCTTTTCTCCATGAATTTTTATTTAATTTTCCGTTTAGTTTGGGGGAAACTAAGCGAAGAGAGGCGGAGAGGAGAATATCGTTCAGAGAAATTCTCCTTCTTGAGAAAAACTCAAAAAAATACCAGCAGCACCCAAACAGTGCGACCCAAACAGTCGCACCGAAGCAGTCGCGGGGGGTTGGCGAGCGAAGCGAGCAGGGGGCGAAGCCCCCTAGTAGCTAAATAATCTCGATCACTACTCAAAATTTGAGATCGTTAAATAAAGTTCTAACCACATTATAGTAACACGAGTAAGTTGATCACCTAAAAATAGAAAAATAGCAATATCTCGAAAACTTTCAATGCAACGGTACTTATATTTCAATTTGGTCAGATAGTCACCATTATAACGAATATTTTGAAAAAAAAATTGAATTCGGCTGAGTGGTTTTTGAGATATTAAAGAAAAAATTTCACATACAAAGTTGAATATCTTCCTAACTACTTGTTCGATTTCGCCCATTCAAAATACCAAACTTTGTGACCATGAGATCTACAATCTTACAAAGTTTGAAGTTTCTATCTCAATTATTTTTGAAGTTATCGTGGTAACAAGCGATTTCATTAAAAAAATGAAAAAATTAAAATAAAACTCAATTCTCCGTAGCGAGATAATTGAACTTCTATACAGTAAGATAGGTCTCATCTTGACAAATATTTTGAAAAAAAAATGAAATTGGTCAAGCCGTTCCTGAGATATTTGCGAAAAATGATTTTTGAGAAATCGCTGTATCTCAGGAACTACTCGACCGATCAGGCTCAGATTTAGCACAGATTTATATCTTATTGGTACCAACTATGAGCCAAAATTTCAGTTCTTTTATACTTATGGTTTTGGAATTATTGACACATTTCTGGGCAAACGCACACACATTCACACATACGCACACACATACATACAGACATCGTGTAAAAACATCATATCTCGACGTTTCAGACCACTCTGAGTCATATTCAAGCAAAATTAGAGAATCTAAAAAAATTGCATTTTCAAAGCTTCCATTCGGAAGCAAAAAATAGTCGCACCCAACATATTGTAAAAAAAAATTAATAATTGTCATAAAAAAATATGGCAAGAGACTCCTCCAATCCCATCTCCGATTTTTACTTAGGGGTATTTAAGGGGTAAAACATTAATTGTTGCCCTTTTTTACTAAAATAAAATAGTTGCCCTCAAAACCTGCAAGAACACTAAATAATTGTCATCAGAGAATATGCCAGGAGGCTCCCCCAACCCCCTAAAGAAATACTGACCTCTTCCAATTTTCACTTAAGGGTATTTAGGGGGTAAAAAATTGATTTTCCCGTTTTTCACGAAAAAAAAACAAATATATTTGCACACAAAATATTCAAAAATACCAAATAATTTTCATTGGGGAAAGTGTCAGAGGATTTCCCCAATCTCCTAAAAGAACATTAACCCTCCGGGATTATTATGTAAGGGTATTAAGGGGGTAAAAATGGATTTCTATCGTTTTTTATAAAAAAAAAATACTTGTTCCCAAAATATTGGAAAATACCATTTTCACCTCTTAATAGCATTAAGCATCGATCCGAGGGAGTTGGTGATTTTTCTGGGGATTGGGAGAGCCTCCTGACACATTTCCTATTGAAAATGATTTGATGTTTTTAACGATTGTGGGCGCAATATTTTCTGTGTATGGGTATAGTTTATGTTGCTAACAAATTAGGAATATGCTTCCGAATGGGTTCTCTGTTTTTGAAATTTATTACTCTTATTTATTACTCTTATTTTTTATTGTCTTGAATAGTGACACCCATATGACTCTCTTATGATCCCCATATTACCCTTTCATGAGCCCATAGAACCCCCATGACCCCATCTGGCTCCATGTGACATCTATGCACGTATGGAAAAATCCTATAGGATTACCTATAAGATTTTTCTGTTAAGATTTCTTATAGAATTTCCTATAGAATTTACTATAGGGTTTTCTATAGAAAGTAACGCACAAAATTGTGACTCGAAACCAATCGGTCACATGGGTCAGAATTAGGGTCATAAATCTAATAGGAAATTCTATAGGGAATACTACAGGAAATTCTATAGTAAATCCTGTAGGAAATCCGATATGAAATCCTATCCGAAATGTTCGAATTCTCCATAGGATTTCCTATAGAAAATCCCATAGGATATCCTGTAGGAAATCCTATAGCATTTTTCCATACGTAATGTGGCCCCACATGACCCTATATAAGCCCACATGACTGCTTATCACTCCATATAATCCCATATGACCCCCATATATGATTCTTGCATGGGCTGATGCGATCCTTGTATGACCCCATAACACCATATTACTTCTATTTAACGCCGATATATGACTTCATATGAATCCATGTGACCTCCATATAACCCAATATGACCCTGTATCATCCCATATGAGCCCATTATGACACTATATGACCTCCGATAACTTCCAAATGACCTCATATAACCCCCCTATGATCCCGTACAATTTTTATATGACCCCATATAATCCATATATGACCCCCATATCACCTTCATATGATCTAAAGCTTCATATTGCTACTATGCAACTTAATAAATAGTTATGCTGTTTTCATCATCTTTACACTTCATCGAGAAAGGATCAAAACAATCTTTTTAAGCTATGATTTCATTGATATGACTGTAAATTTTTCCAGTTTATCATGAAAAGAAATGAAAAAAAAAATCTCACAAACTATATGCTGTAGCTCAACAGTGATATATGCGATCCGCATCATATTCTGAAAGAATCAAGAGGTTATCAATTGTTTAAGCCACGATTCATTTCATTCTGATGGCAAGTCTTGGACTGAGCGTCGAAAAAACGATTTTTGAAAAATACCAATCTTGCACAAACTCTATGAATAATTCAACTATAATTTGTGTCGATGAATAGAGCCGATTAAGGTCTACATCCATGGAAAAATTCATGAAATTTCATCAAGCTTCTATGAAGAAAATTGCGAGAAAAAAAATCGAAAAAAGTACACACGTATCCATACATACATACATACATACATACATACATACATACATACATACATACATACATACATACATACACCACGAACCCCCACATGGAGGAACGCCTTTACTCCATGTGGGTAGTAGCTGATGGGTGATATGGCTACGTGGCGCGTCCCCGGGTGGCGGATAGGGAAATACACACTGCTTGCAGAGGGTATGGGTGAAATAAAATAGCCCCGCGGACCAAACACCCCCCCAATTTCAAAGTGTGAGACACCGTGCTGATGAAATGAATGGCGTCGGGGTAATGACGTCGTGAACGGTTCGCCTGGGACACCAGGTCGCATCCCAGGTGATTTTGGAGCTTGCTCCAAAATTTTTTTGGCCTTACTCCAACATCCGGGGCACTGTTGGAGCGGACTGTTTACTTCCCTAGGTACTCGTGGGAACAGAATGGAGACAAAACTAAATAAAGAAACAAAAGAAGATGCAATGGAGATAGGACATGGGGAGGAAAATAGAGGGCCACATGCCCAACAAGCAGCACTGAACGCCAGTGCTGAAATGATGAGGACGCAAGCATGGGACCGTCTCGAAAAGCTCATTGATGCGCTCAGCGAGTTTGTAAAACCGAAACTCAACGTCCACAGAGAGATCAAATCCGGAGTAGCCAATATTGGTAGTGCCTACAAGAGGCTGAAAACTCTTGAGGCCACACGAGTTTCACACCAACACCCTGCTCCCTTGGCC
>NW_021680937.1:112471-114572 GCF_001412515.2 Diachasma alloeum
AAAAAAAAAAAAAAAAAAAAAAAAAAAAAAAAAAAAAAAAAAAAAAAAAACATACATACATACATACATACATACATACATACATACATACATACACGTATCCTCTCAGCAAGGAACGGCTTTACTTTCTGAGAGCTTTCGCAGGCTGGAAGGTACTGCAACTTGGCGTGTCCCCAGGTAGTGGATCGGGGGACGCTCGCTGTTCCTAACTACGGAACAGACGGTATCGACCAAATAAAATACGTCGGCACAAACCGACACCTTCTTAGAGAAGCCCAACTCTATTAAAAAAAGAGGTGTGCAGGGAGGGCTCCCTATGACAGCCCGCAAGAAATAATGAACAGTGATGAGAACACGATACTATTCCATGCGGGTAGCCCTCAGAAGGGAAATCTCGCCATCGGTTCCGATCGGGTGAGAGCCCCGGTGGTGGGTGCTGGCTCCATGGATTGTGGGAAGAGCCAACCATCACATGTCTCAAAGGCGGACTCCTTGGTCTCAGATGCTACAAGGAGAGATGAGTCACAGACTCAACACGTGACAGAATGTCGTTACGCATGGGCACGACTCGAGAAACTCATCACAGAGTTACATGAGTTTGTCGAGCCTAAGATAAATGTCCACAAGAAAATCAAATCTAAGGTGGCATCGATTGGCAGCGCGTACAGACGACTCAAGAGCTTGGAGAAGGTACGCACCAAAGCACGACCCTCCTTTACCAAACCCATGCAAACTCCACCAGCACCACTCACGTTGCGTTTACGGACGGACTCCGAAACGACGGCAAAACACTCGGATTTAGAGGATCCGAATATGATGCAGTCGGCCCGAGATGTCCGCAAAGGAGTGCAGAGAAAGCGCTCGAAAGGCTCACCTGCAGCAAAAGCTCAAAAATTGAAGAAGCTGAAGCAACAGGATCTGCCCAGCAAGGCAGCTCCGCAGACTGTGGAACCTTCCGATCCACCTGCTAAGCCTGAATGGATGCAGGTGAAGAACAAGAAGGAGAAAAAGAGGCAGACCGGACAGCTCCGTCCACAGCCGCCTCCCAAAAAGACGAAGGGGAAAAAGAAACAGGAGAAGGCTACTCGGAAATCAGCGATGAGACCTGATACGCCGATTGTACGCCCCAAGGACAGAAGAAGTACTCGGATATCCTACGCCGGATGAAGAAGGATTTTCCCTCCGAGGACGCTAGCGGTTGTGTCGCTAAAATCCGCCGAACAGGAACCGATTTGCTGATCATCTTTAGCAGAAAGACGACTGACAGGGCACCTAAGCTGCGTACAGCTATCGTCAATCTCCTTGGAGATGAGGCTGAGGTGCTCAGGGAGGGGCCACAAGAACAGCTTGAGATCAAAGACCTCGACGAGACGACGTCGAAGGAAGACGTCCTTGAGGCTCTCAAAAGAGCAGCTGAAGAGGAGCACGAAATAGATCCTAAGGCTATCAAATCATTGCGATAGGCATATGGTGGAACCCAGACTGCCTCAGTGATACTCGCAGCAACTGCGGCGAAAAAGATCCTGGGGGAGCACGGGAAAATCAAGATAGGCTGGGTCAATTGCCGTATCAGGAGAGTGGAGAGACCGATAAAGTGTTTCAAGTGCTGGCACTACGGACATCTCGCCACGAAGTGCACGAGTACCGTCGCCCGGTCTAAGCTCGGCCTCAAGTGCTCAGCAACCGACCACAAGGCCTCAAGCTGCAATAAGAAGCACCAATGTGCCCTATGCACCGAGAAAGGGAATACGGAGAATTGTGACCATATTTCTGGTAGCAGTAGATGCCCAGTATTTTCGGAAGCACTCCAGAATTTCCTCAACAAACGAAGATGAAGGTTCTCCGAATAAATCTCAAACATTGTGAGGCCGCGCACGACCTACTGATACAGACGACGCGAGAAATGAAGCCTGACCTTGCCATAATATCAGAGCCATATCGGGCACTCAACCCTGGGTTACTGATGCCAGCGAGGGAGCTGTAATCTGCTCTTGCGGAAATCGGCCATTTCAGAGCACTATCAGAAATAACATTCACAATGGCTCTATAAAGGCGAAAGTTGATGGAATTTATTTCTATAGCTGTTACGCCCCCCCCCCGA
>NW_021680937.1:114593-117946 GCF_001412515.2 Diachasma alloeum
CCCCCCCCCGAGCCTCTCCATCGATGAGTTCACAGACTTCCTGGACGCACTGACTGAGGATGCGAAGCAGTACTTTCCCGTGGCAATAGCCGGGGACTTCAATGCTTAGGCAGTAGAGTGGGGAAGTAGGGAAACAAAGTCCAAGGGACAAGCTCTACTGGAAGCCATGTCGGTGCTGGACGTGGTCTTGTTGAATATCGGCAATGAGCCTACCTACATGAAAGGAGAAGCGAGCTCAATTGTGGATCAGACCTTCGTGAGCAGCAGCCTTGCAAAGGGAAACTGCTCATGGAAAGTAACTGATACCTACGCTACAAGCGACCACCGTGCGATATACTAGGAAACACGTACTGCCCGGAGAGTCGGTCCAAAGCCCAAAAAGACCAATTGTATTGGCTGAAGAGTGAGCAGCTTTGATTCTAGTGCTTATTCAATAGCCCTAGATAACCGCCTTGTAAGTGGTAGCAATGCCACCGAAAAGGCGCGCAGTCTCATGAGGAGGGTACCGAAGCTTGCGATGCCACCATGACCAGGAAGCGGACAACAAACCTGCATCCACCGGTATACTGGTGGAATGATACCATCGCTACTCTGCGGAAGGAGTGCAATGCAGCCAGGAGATTGTCTCAGCGGGGCCGCAAGAGACCAAACTGGGAAGAGCTAGATCTGAGGTATAAGAGGGTACGCCGCAAGCTCACTAAAGCCATCAAACGTAGCAAAAAGCAATCCTGGAGCGAGCTTCTTACGGAGGTGGAGAGCGACCCGTGGGGAAGACCCTATAAGGTGGTGATGACACGACTCAAAAGTCAACCAATGCCGTCGCCAACGTGTCCTGTACTCCTTAAAGAGATTGTGAAGGTGCTGTTCCCGCAGCAACCGGAACTTCAACATACAGCCAAACGATGGATGGAATTGGTGGTCCCAGAAATTACCCGAGAAGAACTGATGGAAGCTTGCCAGAGAGTGGGGAACACCAAGGCTCCTCGTTTGGATGGAATTCCCAACGTTGCGCTGAAATCAGCCATTCACGCGATGCCTGAGCATTTTTTGGACATGTACAATGAGTGCTTAAGAGAAGGCATCTTCCCTGAGATGTGGAAGCAGCAGAGGCTAGTGTTACTGCCAAAGGGGAAAAAACCACCAGACAAACCCTCATCATACCGTCCCCTCCGCATGCTCGATACTGCTGGCAAGATCCTAGAGCATATCGTTTATCAGAGAATAGAAGCAACAGTCGAACCGTTGTTAGCTGACAATCAATATGGTTATCGGAAAGCCAGATGGGACTGTATTATGGAGGCTCTTGCAAAATTTGACGTACCAGGATACTTACGGAGAATGGCCGATAGTTATTTCACTGGGAGGGTCCTCAAGTACGACACGGAGTGTGGACCTGAACAGTATAGAGTGACTGGAGGGGTGCCTCAGGGCTCAGTACTGGGTCCGTTACTGTGGAACATCATGTATGACGGACTGCTGAAGCTCGGATTGACGCGGGGAACTAAGCTCGTGGCATTCGCAGATGACGTGGCTGTAGTCATCGTGGGCAAATACTTAAGAGAAATCAATTACAGCTTCGACACGATCTTCGAGACGATCCGCAGTTGGATGGACTCAGCAGATCTGAATCTGGCGGAGCATAAGACGGAGCTGTGCTGATCACTAGTAGGAAGAAAACCGAGACTATCGCGCTGTAGGTCGGGCCTTGTGAGTTTACTTCCCAGCCGTTCATCCGATATCTGGGGGTGATGATCGATGCCCGGCTCAACTTTAAGCAGCAAGCGGAACACGTGAGTACGAAGGCGGCCGGAGTCACATCTATTTTATCATGCCTCATACCCAACATCGGTGGCCCCAAGCAAAGAAGACGAGCGCTGCTGTCTTCAGTGGTTACGTCGGTCCTCATGTATGCCATTCCCATCTGGGCTGACGTACTCCAGCTGCAAGAAACACGACGTAAGAATGGATCTGTCTACCGACTGAGTGCCCTTCAAGTTGCAAGTCCATGCCGGACGGTGTCTGAGGATCCAGTGCGTGTCATCGCAGGGATGCTACCCATAGAGGTGCTAGCTAAGGAGCGAAGATCTCTGTACCAGCGGAAGAGATCGGAAACGCTGAGCCCCGAAGAACTGGCGACGGAAGACAGGCGCAACCGTTTGAGCCGATGGCAGCAAAAATGGGCCGACTAGACCAAGGGAAGATGGACCCATCGTCTGATTCCACATATGGCTGTCTGGGTGAGTCGAACTCATGGCGAAGTCAATTACTATCTGTTTCAAATGCTTTCAGGACACGGGTACTTTCGGGAATATCTTCATAAATTCACACATGAAGATTTTCCGAAGTGCCCCACCTGCACAGGAGTGGACGAGAACGTGGAGCATGTATTTTTCACATGCCCCCGCTTCACATGCACCCGAAAATCTGGTGGAAGCAATGGTGTCATCGTAGGCAGCCTGGGACGCAACGAACGACTTCGCGGCAGCAGTCATGAAGGAGCTAAGAATTGAGGAGCGCCAGCGGAAGGCCCCAGCATAGGTGAAAAATCTTTTGAAACCTCCTGCCCACACTCAACATCCTAGGTGGGTAGGAGGCAGTGTTACCAGATCGTGACGTCACCCCATTTAAAATTGCACAGGTTTTGGCTATAAACTGCCAAAATCTGGCAACCCTGGTAGGAGGATGTACTCTACATGCAAATAATGTGGAAGAGCAAAGAGCTGAGACCTCTCTCGCTAAGTAATACTTAACAATGGTGACGCGAGGGATTTAAAGGTTAGTGAATTCGTCTGAACGGAGTTTAGTGGGTATTAGTCGTTGTGATTCGAGCCCCACATACCCCAGTTGTAGAAGGAAATTTCGATTCCTTCCCTCAAGTGGGGATGCGTAAATGCATTCTCTAAACAGACGTTAAAAAAACAAAAAAAACATACATACATACATTCAAAGACCATCTAAAAAACGCATATTGAGACTTTTTAGCCCATATTTAGTTCCCCTGACACAAAAATTTGGAAACTTAATTTTGAACGATTATAAAACGTCCATCCGGAAGCAAAAAGGAAAAAATAGTATATTACGTAGCAAGCCCGAAAAAAAGTCATTACGTAGCAAGCGGTAAAATGATTGTCCCGCAGTGACCTCTTTATGGCGCGAATTTGAAGGATTGAATCCTTCCTTCGACTACACGGGATAGTACTGAATTAATAGTAAGTTACGAACAATTGAAATTATCCGGGAATAAAATTTCTTTAACCGAGAGTGGTGACTTTTCTTGCAAATAAGGAATTCGTTTATTGTAACACGTTGTGGACAGTCTCAACCAAACCCGTAAAAATCTTCAACTTCAACTG
>NW_021680937.1:120006-222338 GCF_001412515.2 Diachasma alloeum
ACGAGTAGAAGAAAGTGTTTCCGTGAAAGTATCCATAATAGCCTTTAGCGCGACTAATTGCTGGTGAGGAAATTACGGATTTACCCAAGGATCTACAAGTACATCGAATAATTTATAAATAACAGACCGAATTGTGAGTACCAAAATTTGTAAACTCAAATTTGAATCCTTCAGATAATTCCAGGGATAGGAATTTTAGCTACCTAGATTTCTGTAAAATCACGCTCATGTTTTTGTAAACCAAGCAGTTATACAAAATATATTTAAATTCAAATTTGATTCACATTACAACTCCAAATGTCTTGATTAGAAATTTGTCTCAACTCAAGCCCTATCCCTAAATCAAGCCCTTTTTCCCTTATATTTTAAACAAAGGTAAGAGTATAAAACTTTGCGTCGTCCAATAATTATAAAATTCAATAATTTTAGCTTTGATTTTAATATGACAATTAAAACATGTCCATTCGACGCTAAAATCCTTCTCTGGACATAACACTAGCCTTTCCTGTAATTGATCAACGTAACCCGGAAAGCCGATGCGATTATTGGTGTTGTTGGTAGGTGGAGTAAATCCAGGGGAAGTCGTAATTCCCTACCAAACAACAACATCGCAGGGGAGAACTGAGTTGTCTGATGCTTGGAAGACCGATATGCTAATGAGAATAATGGAAGACACTTGTCCCGGACTTTTTGATTATCATCAATGAATTTTTCTAGATAATTTAGGATAGTTCTGTTCAGGTTTTCGACTATACCATTAGATTGTGGATGTAAAGGAGCAGTACGCGTGTTATGAATGCCCAAAAGTTTCATGAGTGATTTGAAAACTCCAGATTCAAAATATCGCTCTTGATCGGAGTGAATTTCTAGTGGTATTCCGAAACGTGAGATGACGTGGAGCACCAGGGCTTCAGCAACAGTAGTTGCTCAATGGTTGGAAAGCGGAATAGCCTCAGGCCAGCGAGAAAAATAAACAGTGACGACAAAAACGAACCGATTTCCACTAGATGTTTGTTTTTGGTAACGGACCCAGAATCTCAATTGCGATTCGTTTAAAAGGAAAACCTACATTACAAATTTGTCGTTCATCTTTGACTCGTTGTGATGGGCCAGAAACAAACAGAAACAAACAGAATATCTACGACACCAATTCTTCTCGACATCGAATTTACATGAAACCCAATAGAATCGTTTCCGAATATTATCCAACAGTTTACTGACCTTGAAGTAGCCACCGAGGGAAGATGAATGAGCAATTTGAAGCATTTCTTTTGTGGCTGAACGAAAAACAACGATCTGAAGGATAATTTTCGATTTGTCAGATGACTCCCATCGACGGTGAAGAACATTTCCCCTCCGTTCTAAAGAGTCTCAGTATAGCAAATAAACTTTGACATCGGAACCGAGGTGTGAGACTTCGTACTACTCGGGACGGTGATTCTGTCTCTTGTATTCAATCAGCATACGGAGAGTTGGATCCTGAGATTGTAACTCGGGCCAATCATGATCCTTGTCAGACACGCAAATGGTTCGATAGACATGTCTCTCTTCCTCCTTGTCTCGTAATTTGAGTTTTTCGCACTTAGAACAAGAGCAAAGACACCTAGATAAATTATCCGCATTATCATGAAGATGACCGGGTCTGTGAACAATCGCAAAATCGTAGGTAAATAGTACCTCGATCCAGTGAGCTACTAGATCTTGGGGATTTTTAAATGAAAGGAGCTACTTCAAAACTACGTGGTCGGTTCTGATAAAAAATTTTCTTCACAAACGATAATGGTTGGAATGTTCAATAGAAGAAACTACTGCCAAGAGTTCTTTTCGAGTAACGCAATAGTTTTGTTGAGATTTGTTTAAACATTTGCTGAAATAAGCAATTAGTTTCTCTTCGTTATTCTGGATTTGAGGGAGGGTAGCTCCGATGGCGCATTTTGATGCATCGGTATCTAGAATGAAGTAAGAATTGGGGATTGGAGCAGATCGAATGTGAGGTATTGTAAGCATCGATTTGAATGGATCGAAACTCGATTGGGTTTCGCAATTCCACCTAAACGGAATTTTGTCTTCTGTTAAGATGTGCAAAGGTTTAGCGATTTGAGCGAAACCTTTCACATACTTCCTGTAATAAGAACATAATCCGAGTGTTCGATGCCGGGTGTGAGATCTGTGGAATAAGCGAGCGATGAGCGAGATGTAAATGGATTCTTTACGGGAGCGTGAGAGGGTCCAAAAATCACAACACGAGCACGTTGGTCAAACACAGTCAGTTTAATTACAATAATGAGTGAATATTTACACGTGTTCAATTAATTATAATTATCGAGATGATCAAAAGAAATAGCATGGCTCACAATATTATAGAGAAGTTCACAGAATTATCAACAAAGAGCAATAATACGCGAGACTCGAGAAGAACAATAGAGCAATTCGCAGAATGCAAAGTACACTGTACGATGGCCGAAATGCAAATGAGAGCGATTAAAGGACCGCAAGGCGGCAGGTGTCAATCATCAAAGATCCGAACGGGCCCCAATTTAAATGGAGGCGTTCACTGGCCATTTGTCCATCAAGTGGCGCCTCAGGTGTCAGAGGGGAGAGGCCACTGGTCATCTGAGGTGAGAGAGCAGATCAGCTGTGGGCAAAGCCATGCAAGCATGCGAGTGAAACTAGTGTGTGTGCAAGCGTGTATATTTGCGTGTGCCCGAGCAATAATTTGGTGGAAAACCGAACATTCTCTCCCGCCGTCAGCAATCGCTGACACCTTTTTGCGCTGGTCAGTAACATAAAAAAAGATTAATCGAGTTCAGCACAATAATTTCTCGAGGAGCAACATCACCAATGGGGTTCATCAGCGACGACAAATTGTGAGTGCTCCCAGAATCGTTGGAGTCATAAATTCCGTCCGGTTCCGGTAGACTCACGTCCAATCCG
Organism: Diachasma alloeum; assembly: GCF_001412515.2. Taxonomy (NCBI): domain Eukaryota; kingdom Metazoa; phylum Arthropoda; class Insecta; order Hymenoptera; family Braconidae; genus Diachasma; species Diachasma alloeum. The sequence goes on from NW_021680937.1 coordinate 122,941, forward strand.
AGCCAGATGCCAAGGCGAGGGTCGTAAATCCTCGTCATGACCTGATCCGACAATGGACTAACGATGAACCCAACAGAGTAGAGCTGATTTCACATGAGACGATCCTAGGTATCGCTGGTCGAGAAGATCTTAGATGTCACTGGTCAAGACGATCTTATGTATCACTGGTCGAGTTGGACAGCAGAGCGAGCTTCGAGATGGGCCGTTGAAGAGTTGAACTTAACGTCTTGATGGTAACCATCCTGATGAGTCCATCTCTACCAGGATGAAGAGCGATAACCCGAGCCAGAGGCCACTTCGTCGGTGGGAATCTCTCGTCGGTGAGAAGGACTATAGATCCAATCTTGATGTCGTGAGAAGGGTGCTGCCACTTCGAGATGGACTGCAGATGCTGAAGATAGCTAGTAGACCACCGTTTTCAAAAGTACTGGACCTTCTGCTGGTTGAGCTGCCATCGAGAAAATCGGGAGACGTTCAACTGCTCCAGAGAAGATTCAGTCAGAGCTGTCAAAGCTTCACCGATCAGGAACTGTCCTGAGGTGAGGGCGCTGACTTCATCACCGTTCCTAGAGAATGATTCGAGCTTCCATGAGCTGAGCACGGCTGATGGGATTCCCGAGATGCCACCAAGAAGAGCTTCGAAATTACTTTTTGGCGGCTCCGAGGAAGTGTGTTCCGCAATCGGAAAACAGATTCCTACAGAGTCCGCGCCAGGCAACGAAACGAAGATCCGCAGCTATGAAGCCTTCAGATGAATAGTCTGATACGACTTCGAGATGAACCGCAGACGTAGCCATACAAACGAAAATTGCAAGCCATCCTTTGTATGATTTATGACCACGTCTTTTCCATGAGCGGAGCGATACTGGTCCGGCGTAATCAACTCCAGTTATGAGGAACGCGCGGCCAGGTGTGAGACGGGCAAAGGGAACTGACCCATTAACTGTTCAGCCCTGATTGCTCGCTGTCTTGCACAGGGAACGCACTTCAGAATAAATGATCTCACTGGAGCTCTTCCTCCGATGATCCAGTAAGACTGACTGAGCTGGCCAAGAGCAAGCTGAGTTTCTCCATGAAGAGTTCTGAGATGAGCGTCTTTGATAATAAGCTAAGCAAACTGAGAGTCCCGAGGTATAATAACCTGATGCTTATTTTCGCAGTCAAGTTAAGTGACTTTTAATCTTCCGCCAACATGAAGACCTCCCTGGTGATTCAAGAAACGCTGTCAGACGAGTGAGCGGGTTCGATGGACCAAGTTTCTACCCTCTGTACAGGGCTATTAGCGGAAAGATGCGCGGGCTGACTGGCTTTTATCCAGAAGAGTTGAGCTTGTTCGATATCACCAGGATGAGGGCTGTTTCCGGCGATGAACCAGGAACCTTCCTGAGCCGAGCAATCAACCGCTGACAAATGTTTGTGGTCCTAAGGAACCTAACAATGGACGTAAAACGATATGAGATCCTAGATCTGCGGACGCTGGACCTTCACATAGAGTACGACATAAGGTTTCTCTTCAAGGTCTGCTGTTCCCTGAAGAGATCTTTCGAGCTGACCAAGACGATGAACCTTTCATAAGCCACGATGGATTGTGCCACCAGAGCTTCTATTCCGTGAGCTGAACTGCGGTTAACCAAATATGAGTCCCTCCAAATCCGTCGGAGTCGCGAATTCCTTGGAAGTTGGTAGACCCATGTACAGAGTGAGTCAATGAGCGGAAATTTCTTCGCTGGGCAGAAGTTTCTTCACTGGGCAGAATACGACGGATCATGATACTCCATTATGGTCCATTGAAGGTACCGGTTGATACCAGATTTGAGAACAAGGTTCATGACTCCTCATTGTTATGCCCCAAAAAGATGTATACAAATTCTCACTTTGATCTGGATAATATGATGACACGAAAGTGGCACGTATTATTCGAAACAAAACGTTGAGAAATGAATTAAGAAATAAAAACACACATTATAATATTCGTGCGTTAAATCCACGATATTCCGATGTGAGTGAGTAACCGGAGTGCAGCGTCAGCGGATTCCGCTCCGGCTACTGGCCTACTGTACGTTACACCTTGCAGGTGTGACAAAGACAGTGATCCGAATATACGAGGTGAATAAATACTCGTGAATTCGGATTCTCTGGGCCAGTAATACGACGACACTTTTATACTTATAGCTTCTTTGTATTTATGTTCGCCTGATACCTTTCGTATCAGACCGAACTTTCAATTGTTAATTATAGTATTAAATAATCGTTTAAAATCAATCTCAATAAAGATTTATTAATTGCTAATTATCGCGAGTGATATTCCCTACAACTGAACCCATCCGCTCGGGTCCATAACATTTTGGTGGCAGCGTATCTTTTGGGACGACAGAGGCCTGATCAACCACTGTCCTATCGCAAGGTGATATAGTACGAGGTAATATCTAGAAGATTGAACTACTTGAGAGTAGACTGGTCAACATCCAAAACAACCCTGCATACTCAATCGTATTAAAAGGGCTTAAGAGAGAAGTAGCTACACGGTAAGATTATTTATTTTGGCCAAAGTGATAGATAATCAAAGATGTCAATTGAGGGAACGAACGGCAATCGGCGGGAGGAATCTCCGTCCGACTCCTATTCTCTCATGGGGCCGGGATTCAGACGAGAATTGTTCGGATCCGGTGCCAATAATATTAACACACGGCGGCAATATGCACAGTCGTTAAATTCCAGCATGCTGGCTAGTAATCAGCAGCGTGTGGAAGCTGAGGTTCATCACGAAGATGATGACATACCAGACGAATTACCGGGGGTAAGTCAGGCAAATAGCACTCACCGTAACTCAAGGAGATCTTTGAATAATTCCAATAACGGTGGAGGCACACGGCCTGGCAATCCTTCCCGTACGAGAAACCAGGTTCCTGGGAATCCATTTGAGGAGGACTTGGACGCAATTCACGAATTTCCGGAAGAAGAGAACTCACGAGAGAGTTTTTCTACTCCATCTAACGTTTTCTTCAAGGCAGGAGCGTTCGCTGCAGGAGGATTTCGTCCTGATGCGGGAGGAGCAAATGGGGATCGTCAAGAAGATGCGGCAGATGCAGTTCCAAATACATCACAGCCGGTTGGAGGGCGACCATCCCGGCGCACCGACCACATCAGGGACAAAATTAATGACATATACGATAAGGTGAGGAATCTTGAACGGGAGAAACGTGAAGTCCACGAGGAAATGGCTCAACGTGTTCTATCAGAAAGGCGCCGTCGAGAGGAGGCAGAAAAAAATTGCGAAGCAGCAAGAGACCTCTTAGAACAGGCCTGGGAAGAACAAGATGCACGGTGCATCAACAAATCGACTGTGAGGAGTCACCTGGATTTAAAAGGTGCACTCCAAATGGTGCGAAATTTCGGGGGAGAGAACGCTGATAAATTAGATTGTTTCCTAAAATCAGTGGAAAGTGCAAAGAAATTAATTTATCCAGAATTACAAGAATTCTTATTGGAAGGAATTCTCGGGAGTAAACTAGATGGGAACGCAATGAAACAAATCAAACACAGGACAATTACTTCATTCGAGGAATTGAGAACTGTGTTAGAAATGCTGTTCGGAAAAACAAAAAATCTCGTTGGGTTACAGATGGAATTCAGTAAACTACAACAAAGGGACAACGAAGATGTCACTAAATTTGCGAGCCGCACAGAGGAAGTCACAGTAGATTATTTGAATGGTCTTCTTGGTCTTCTTAGTCACTTCTCGGAAAGGGAGAAAAGGGCTGCGAAAGAGGTTGTGGAGGCTATGGCTAAATTGGTCTTCGAACAGGGCTTACGTGGTCAACTCCAAATTTTAGTCCGATCAAACCACTATCAAACACTTCACGAGGCCTGTGCAGGAGCCATAGAATTAGAGAAAACGGTTCCTGGCTCCTTTAAGGGCAAAATCGGTGGTTTTACCGGACCTCAAAAAACTTCCACGGGAAATAACAGAGGCTCTTTTGGTCGACAATCCACTGGAAACTGTTTCAATTGTGGACAATCTGGTCACCTTGCAAAAGACTGCCGTACTTCGCAAGGAGGTCAACGCAAATCAACATTGCCGGTTGCGTCAGATCGGCGAAGCGTCAATGCATTTGGCACTGTTTGTAAATATTGCCGTTATGCAGGGCACGAGATTACAGACTGCCGAAAACTGAAGAAACGATTGGGAATACCAGAATCGCAAAAAATTCCTGCGGAGTTTGCAAAACCCGATATGAAGCAAAATAACGCAGCTAATAATAGTAACAGCCAAACTTCTAAGAAAAAGGCTGATAAAACAGAAAATGACAGGACGTTACCCATGAGGACATATCAGGTGATGACGATTAACCCTTCAACAGGACAGAAGAAAGATCTTCAAGGGGACAGCAAAACCATGATCAAACCAGCGCAGTTGGCAGAGATAAAAACACAGATTTTTCTCACAGCGGAAGAATTGAAGCAGCCTACTATGTTCCTGGCTGATTCTGGAGCAAAGGCTTCCCTTGTAAGGAGAGACAAACTGTCCGAAGGGGTCGAGATTAAACCTGGAAGTCGATTTCTGAGGGGAATTTCTAACCAAGACGTCGCAACCCTGGGTGAGGTCAACCTTTTCTTGAAAATTGGAAATAAATACCTGGGACATGCGTTTCAGGTAGTTCCTGAAACTTTCCCATGCATCGGGGGAATACTAGGGGAAGATTTTCTATCTTCACCTAGTTTGAAGGTGGAAACAGTGCATAGAAAGGCACTGATCATCAATGGACAACGATTTCAATTTTTTCAAGATAAGGAGCCTATGAAAATTGAAGCTAGGAGTGAGAAATTGGTACAAGTTTCCACTCGAAGCTCTGGCACGGGCATTGTCAGCCGGAAACCGCTGACATCAGGCATTTACATGGGTGAATGTCTTACTAAAGCCATTGATGGACAAGCGGTGGTGTGCATCATCAACACAACCGATAAAGATAAATTCGTCAATTTACCGACGGTGGAACTGGAGGAGTTACCATCACAGGATTTAATTATGATGTTGGAGAATGGAAAACAACCCGAAATCCAAGATCGCATCAAACTTCTACATGAGAATCTGCGTTTGACCGATCTCAATAAAGAGGAGAAGCGCTCCATTTTGGAACTTTTGGAGGAGCTCAACTCAATTATGCATTTGCCGGGTGACACTCCGGGAATTACAGACCATCTGGAGCATGAGATCCCGCTTAAACCTGGCACAGCACCCATCAACGTCCGACCTCATAGGTTACCGGAGTCTCAGATGGGCGAAGTTGACCGTCAGGTTAAGGAGATGCTGCAAAATGGAGTTGTGCGTCCGAGTAAAAGCCAATGGAATGCACCTTTACTGGTTGTGCCTAAGAAAATGGACGCATCTGGGAAGGTGAAATTCCGTGTTGTCGTGGATTTTCGTCGTTTGAACGAGGTCACGGTGGGTGATTCATTTCCATTGCCTAACATCTCTGACATACTGGATCGTTTGGGCAACGCAAAGTATTTTTCAACTCTGGATCTGGCTTCAGGCTTTCATCAGATACCTGTGAGGGAGGAAGATAAATGCAAAACAGCATTTTCTACACCATACGGGCATTATGAATTTAATAGGCTGCCTTTCGGAGTGAAAGGTGGGCCAGCTACGTTCCAGCGATTAATGAATTCTGTTTTAGCTGGAATTCAGGGAATTCGATGCTTCGTTTACCTGGATGATATCGTTGTCTTTGGAGCCGGTTTAGAGGAGCACAATACAAGGCTGAAAGAGGTCCTACTGCTCTTGAAAGATGCAAATCTTAAACTTCAACCAGACAAGTGCAATTTCTTGAGGAAGGAAGTCGTGTACTTGGGACATGTCATCACCAAAGATGGAATCAAGGCAGATCCCAGTAAAATAAATGCTGTAAGCAGCTTCCCAGCGCCCCAAAACGAGAAAGAGGTGATGTCTTTCTTGGGCCTAGCGGGATATTACCGGAAATTCATCAAGGATTTCTCCAAAATTGCCAAGCCACTTACAGAACTGCTGAAAAAGGATGTTTCCTGGACCTGGGGAGAAAGAGAGCAGAATGCAACAGAGAAGTTGAAACAGACTCTCACAACTGCGCCAATCTTGCAATATCCAGATTTCAAGAGACCCTTCTTGCTGACAACAGATGCGTCAAACAAGGCGATAGGAGCGGTCCTGTCACAGGGCGAAATCGGCAAGGATTTACCAATTGCCTACGCCAGCAGGACGCTGAATAAGGCCGAACAAAATTACAGTACTATAGAGAAGGAACTATTAGCTGTTGTTTGGGGTGCCAAACATTTCAGACCCTATTTATATGGCCGAAAGTTCACTGTAGTTACTGATCACAGGCCCTTAAAATGGATATTCAACGTCAAGGACCCAGGATCAAGACTCATCCATTGGAGAATTGCATTAGAGGAGTATGAATATGAGGTGGTACACAAAGCCGGAAAATTAAATACCAATGCTGACGCCTTGAGTCGAATAAATGTTGTAACTCGGGCGCAGACAAGGATGGAAACAGCGCAAAATTCAGTCACAGCCAACGAGGTCATTACACCTGCTGACGACGAAATTTCAACGATACTCCACGAATATCATAATACCCCGATCGCTGGCCATCCGGGAATTAAACGGATGTATACAAAATTAAAACAAAAATATAACTGGAAGGGGATGAAATCAGATGTGGAGAAGTACGTTGGAGGCTGCGAAGAATGTCAACTAAATAAATTGGGAAAGGCAACTAAAGTTCCAATGGTCATCGGAGAGAGCCCTCAAACTGCATTTGAGCAATGCGCTATGGACATAGTTGGTCCACTACCCGTTACGGATGCAGGAAATAAATATATCCTGACTTTCCAGGACGCTCTCACGAAATTCAGCAAGGCCATCCCAATTCCGAATCAAGAAGCCAACACAATCGGACGTGCTTTTGCAGAAAAGATCGTTTGCGAATACGGTACACCACGGAGGTTGCTCACAGATCAAGGACCAAATTTCATTGGAGAAATTTTCAAAAATGTCTGTAAACTCTTAAGAATCAAAAAAATACAAACGACGGCTTACCACCCACAGACAAATGGCATTGTCGAAAGGTCACATCGCACTCTAGCCGAGTACCTGAGAGGTTTTATCCAGGAAGATCAAGCAGATTGGGATACGTGGCTGCCATATGCAATGTTTGCGTATAACACCACACCCCACACGGCAACAAAAATGACGCCTTTTGAGCTGATTTTTGGGAGGCGTGCTGAATTACCCACAGCCGTCAAACAGCCGCCCCGTCTGACATACTGCTATGATGACTTCGCCCAGGAACTACGAGAGAGATTGCGTGCGGCTCATCAGGAAGCAAAGGAGGCCCTCGACAAGGGGAAAATAAAGTCGAAAATCCAGTACGACAAGAATGCAGAGTCAATAGAGTTCAAAGTCGGAGATAAAGTCTTACTCAAGAATGATGTTGCGCGACGAGGACGATCAAAGAAGTTGGAGCAGCCCTGGTTAGGCCCTTACAAGGTTGTCGAGAGGAATAGCGATGTCAACTATACAATTAGATACGGAAATAAGCAGAAAACGCAGAGAGTCCATGTCAACCGGCTTCGTCCTTTCATAGAAGCATGACTATATGGACCCCAGCCTCGGAAAATTAAAATTTTGGAAACCCTAGAATTTTCTTATTTTAAGGATAAGGAAATTTTTATGGGAAAAACAGGACTGATCTTGCAATGCGTTTATTTAATGAAACCATTACTCAAAAGGTCTAGTCAAAGGAGCACTGAAGGTGTTGTCTGCACGTCGTTGATGCCAGCTCCAGCCCAGATAATAATACTGTGGCTCTTCCCAGCGACGGAGGCGACACTGAGGGCATCGAGCCTTCTCATCTTCAACCCATTGAGGCACGTGACATGGTTGTGGAGCCGGAATTTCATTGAAGAGGGCACGAAGATTGAACACATCTTCCACTCCTTCGACGTCGGAACACACCGGGAGATCCCAAAGGTCGTTAAGGTACACTTTTTCGGACCTACGCCAACGCCTAATCTGCTCCCTATAGCCGATGTTCACACAACCAGGATGGAAGGGATACTTGGTACACTAGAAAATGAAAGAAATAGTGGAAAAATAGCGACTCTAAGCCTCACAAGTGTACAGGAGTGCATAAAAATGGAAGAGGTGTTCGAACTCACCAGGTATTCAAAAATGTGGACGTCAACAGAATGCCGTAAATACGGATGCTTCCGTATATTAACAGGCCGAGTGGTTCTTGAAACGACGGGACCAAGTCGATTCCACACACTAGCCGCACGAATACGCTCGGAAGGATTTCTCGAGCGTAAAGGGCAAGCTTGGATGAGATGTCCTAAATTGCTACATTTGAAGCACCTCTTGGGGGCCGCAGAGACACGTCTGGATGTACGAGATGATGATCCATGTGGTGAACACAAACCACACCTGGAACCTTCTCGACAAAGCTGGTCGAAGGGACAATGGAAGGAGGAATGCCCAGCAATTCCACACTTCAAACAGCGTTTTCCTGGATTCATGTTGAGTTGGTTAATATTGACCACTTTGCTGAACACTTTGGAGAGGACTGTGACGAAGTTGGGGCGACAGGCATTTTTATATTCGAGGGTGTTCCGTCATCAAACATGGCCGTCGCTGAGGTGGCAAAGTACTTCACACCGTACATCATCAAAGTGGGTTAAACTCCCAAAAAATTCTGGAGTGCATCGAACTTTTAAATCAGCAATTTTGGTTGCTGTATGGCTCATGCTAGGGAGCATGGCAGAAGTAAGGGGGGAGGGACATATGGTGGAAAAGTTCATTCACACCCCTGGTATACACTTCGAGCCGATTGGAAGAATGTATCTCAGTAACCAAGTATGGAGCATTGCAGCTTCGACGGATGTGTCACCGTGGATGTCAAGGGCCGATCAGGTCCATAGACATCTCTACAATGCTAAGGAACTCTGTCGACGAGCAGGCAAAGATGCTGGGAATTTTCAACTCATTGTCGAGCAATGGATCGAAGACTTCGCTGAGACTAAAGAAGTCATAGTTGGAATGCTGGAAACAAAAGGGTCCAACAAAAAACGAGGTCTCATCGATGGTTTAGGGACCGTTGCAAAGTCGCTCTTTGGTACAATGGATGCTCAAGATGCACAGATCATTAATGACAGACTCTCGCATCTAGAATCTGGAGTAGAAGGTACATTCAAGAGTTCTCGAAAACAGTTGGAGATAATGAATTCGACACTGTACCAATTGGGCCACACAGAGGAAAATATAAGGAAAAACGAAGAGATCCTGAAAAACTCCTTAAAAGAGGTTATGCGAGAAAACAGAAATGCAACTAGGGAAATACTGAGTAGAATTAACCTGGACGAACATTTCATGATACTAGAAGTCATCTACACTGGAGTGGTACGAGATGCTGCAAAGATAAAAAATCTATTGACTGACTCCAGCGGGTTGATATTAGATACAGGAGTGTTCACAGAGAAAGGATTAGTCACTCTTCTCAAAACAGCTAAATTGCCGAAGGGTTTAAGTTTCCCTTTCGAATTGGAAATAGGCGGGATGTATCAACTGCAGGAGGTATCCACTGTCAGTATAAGCGTATTCAATATGAAAATTGTTACCATGGTGGAAATACCACTGGTGAACTTTCAAGCGTTCGACGTCATGCTGACACATGGCATTCCCGTCCGGACAACGAACGAGTATCATTCGTATTTGGAAGCAACGAACGAACTTCTGGTCGTATACAGCGCAACGCATCAATATGTGCCAATGACAAAAGAACAATTAAGTCGCTGTAAGAGGATCAGGGGACAGTATCTATGCACCGAATCACTACCAATACAAAAGATCAGGACAACGAGCCCCTGTGAAGTACAGATGTTCATGAATCCGAAGAAAATGCCAGAAACATGCACCATTAAACATGTACAACTTCAGGGCCTCACATTAATCAAAATGCATAAAGGAAATAATTGGTTCTTCGTAGCTCCAGAACCCGAAGGGATAGTCATCACCTGCGGAGAAAACGAAGTACGAGATAATCTACAAGACTCAGGAATTCTAAGAGTAGAAGACTTCTGCGAGATCGTTGCATCCGATTTCACCATCAGAGGTCGGAAATCGGAAGAGATCAATCTCGACACGCATGTGCATCCAAAACTGAACCTGACATTGGATAATGTCACAACAATCCAATTACAACACCGAATCTTCAACTTAACCGATATACAACTGACCAACGTGGTCGCAAACATAAAAGAACTAGAAGGGCTCCAGATACAACTGGAGGCTGAGAAGGAGGACCTGGGAGAGGTCCAAAGGAAATTCGATTACCAAGAATTTCTACTACATCCATCATCGATCTTCACATCAGTAATGGTGATACTCGCCCTTGTCCTAGGGTTGTCCCTTTACTGCTGGTGCCGAAGACCTTGGCCTGCACCCAGGAGAGAAACAGCAGATCAAGGAGCACCGTATTTCCCGTAGAATAGTTGATAATTATAATATAAAATGTAAGGAGAAAAATAATTGAATGTATCGATGTAATAGGGTTAGAAGAGAAAATTACTAAGGGTAGCAATTTTCTTCCCTGGCGGGGAGGGATGTTATGCCCCAAAAAGATGTATACAAATTCTCACTTTGATCCGGATAATATGATGACACGAAAGTGGCACGTATTATTCGAAACAAAACGTTGAGAAATGAATTAAGAAATAAAAACACACATCGTAATATTCGTGCGTTAAATCCACGATATTCCGATGTGAGTGAGTAACCGGAGTGCAGCGTCAGCGGATTCCGCTCCGGCTACTGGCCTACTGTACGTTACACCTTGCAGGTGTGACAAAGACAGTGATCCGAATATACGAGGTGAATAAATACTCGTGAATTCGGATTCTCTGGGCCAGTAATACGACGACACTTTTATACTTATAGCTTCTTTGTATTTATGTTCGCCTGATACCTTTCGTATCAGACCGAACTTTCAATTGTTAATTATAGTATTAAATAATCGTTTAAAATCAATCTCAATAAAGATTTATTAATTGCTAATTATCGCGAGTGATATTCCCTACAACTGAACCCATCCGCTCGGGTCCATAACATCATCAACGTTTCTGGTACCGTGAGCACGTTGAGCATTAAGAATTTTCAGGAGAGTAGCGATGACGTCTCGTGACGCCTTATCAGCGCAGTTCCAACTCTGAGCAGATCATGATAGTCGATGAGAATCTAGCGAAACTAACTGGAACAAAAAATCCAATATTACTCAGGCGAATTCAAGAAATCGAATTTCAATGAGTTGACCAAGATATCACTCTGTACGAATAATATCGAAGGTCAATCCCACGTAGAGATGAACCTTTCTCGAAAGCTTAATCTCAATCGAGCTGCTGTTTGACTACTTATCAACAGCCTACGCAAGTTCAAAACTATGTTCTTGACATAGAGTTGATCAAACGTGGAACCATTCGTTATCTTTTCAATATGAACACCTAACTATTGAGCTGATCCTTGGTTCACGCAATAGGGTCGTATACGCTGATCATCGCTGCACCATGGTTTCCCTTTGAGATGTGGCATGTCTCTGGCTTATATTTTTATACGCTGGTCTGGTAAAAGCTCAACTCAGAACTGACTTCATAAGGTTCAATTGAAGAGTTGATTGACGAAGGTATATCGATGTATACTGAGCGAATTCTTAACGCGATGATCTCACTGTAAATACAGTCAGGAGTCATGGAGGCGTAAATTCCATTGATCCCCAAAAGACTTACTACCAAACTGAGCTCGGTTCGCTAATGAGGGGCGTAAATCCTCATCAAGGTCCGACATCTCGTTCGAGGAATGACGAATTCGTAGAGCTATCCGACTATTGAGCATCAAAATAAAATGAGAGGGAAGAATGAGCGACCCATTTACCCTCCCCGACATCAGTAAGTCCGTGCTGACGTAAATTGCTAGAAGTTCGAGCAAGTCTGAGGCCAGAATGTTGAGTGTATTTGGAAGTCAGAGGTCTGTTACTCCAGCTGATGCGAGGGGCTACAAGAGTTGCTGAGACGAGGTTTCAGGGAGCCCAGCTCTGAGAACCAAGAGAGATCAATGTACCTGAAGAGATGTCAGACGGGCCAACTTGAAGTGCTTCGGAGACCCTCAACACTCATGGTGCTTGCGCAACACTTGCCAAGATCAGCTCGTCAACACCAACGAGTGTAACATCTATTCGCAGGGCAATATGATAAATCGTTGAGCTGGTCGATTCACGAGTAGACGATGATCAACTTCACATAAGGCTCGAATCCTTGATTGAGTCCTCGCTCTCCTTGATGGTCGCAATGGAGGCCTGAACACAGCTCGATTCAGGGGCTTTAGAGCTGGTCGATTCAGAGGCATTAGAGCTGCTCGATTCAGAGGCGTTAGAGCTGGTTGATTCAGAGGCGGGAGCTTCGGTTGAGATAGACACCTGACGGCCGATTGATTTGGATGCCTGAGTGTACGAGGCAGACACCTTGACATTGGTCTCTACGGACGCCTGAACGCTGGGAAAATCAGAGGCCTGAACGGTGCCACCTATGTGAGTATAAATCACGACAGTTACGCTGGTCAATGGAGCAGAGATATTCTGACGCTCACTTATCGAATAGGTGAGAGGAGCTTTTTGAGACGCAAGACCACGTTGAGCTGGACGACGAGAGCGTTCGAGATGCAACAGGGTATGATGCCTCTCTTGGCAGTGGTTGCATCTATGGATCGTTTGACATACCCTGATACTGTGTTTCCCCATACAGCAGTAACAGAGGTAGAGTCGGTCGACGACTTCCTTCCTAGCGATGGACGTCAGATTCCTGAAGGCATCACACGAGGCGATGTAATGATCCCCCTGGCAGAAGAAACAGGGGTATTGCACTTTCCTTGCCCCTTGTGATGTTTTAGAAGTGGACTGTATCTTGAGAACAGGGCTTACTGGGTGACCACTCTCCGCTGAAGCGTTATCAATTGGTACGGACTGATCGAGCTGAACGATCTTTTCAGAGTGAGCACTCGCATTTGATGATGGCACATCCGCAGGCCTATCGTGCATCCTTAGTTTCCTTATCGCAGTCTCCATTGAATTATCTGGACTGTACTTATCTAGGAGATAAGAGAGAAGGACTTTGGCTGACGCAAATTGGGATAGAGCACGATCAAAGACTCCGAACTTAATATATTTGGAATCAAGCAGGTCTTTGACTTCAAAGCCTGAAGGGTTTGTTAACACCTCTTCGTGAGTGATCTCCAATTTGCTGAAATAATTCCCGAGTAGAGCTTGCTTTTTGCGAAGGGCAACGACGCATTGCCTCGAGGGATCGTCCTTCAAAAGATCCAAACTTAAATTTTCAATGAAGTTAGCGCGGGTCCTCTGGAGAGTGAGTATGGCATCAAGAGATGACATCATTAATTAAAAGAAGTATCGGTCGATCAAAAGTAATGAACGATGTGCAATGAGGAAAACAAATGAACCTCTAGCAAAAGCACAATAATAAGAATCGGGACCGACGAGCAAATTCCAGACTTCTAAAAGACGAGCAGGCCAAAACGACCAAAAAATCCGATAACGCCGGTCCTGATTAAAAATTATGATAATTTTTTTCCTTTAGAAGGAGTAGCTCAACATAAACTGGAAACTGGAAGCGCAGGTTCGATGATTCAAAAAACGAAGGTCTCAAAAGTAATTCTCGGAATTCTCGGAAATAATTCCAAAGAAATTTCGAAATTCCAAAAAATAAATAAATCGCCGACACACGTCCATTAGTTCGCAGACACGAGAAATCAAAAAAAAATCTCAGTAAAGGAGAAATAAAAAAAAGTACACTTCACTTTAGAGAACGCTAGTCAATTCAAATTCACCGCCTGGTCGGTATCGCAAGTCCCTGATGAGCACCGCTTGCAGCCGAACTCCATTTCCCGTCAACTCGATATCGAAAACAGACGATGAGCACCACTGTTGAGACGTTGTCCGTTTTTGACTCCCATTTAAATCACCCAAAAAAACTGAAAAACCGAAAAATATTCCACAGATCTGGCTCGAAGGACCAAAATGTTCGATGCTCGGTCTGAGATCTGTGGAATAAGCGAGCGATGAGCGAGATGTAAATGGATCTCGGGATCCATTTTCACGGAGAGCGCGCGAGCACGAGAGGGTCCAAAGATCAGAACACGTGCACGTTGGTAAAACAGTGAGTGTAAATACAATAACGAGTGAATATTTACACGTGTTCAATTAATTATAATTATCGAGATGATCAAAAGAAATAGCGCGGGTCATAATATTATTGAGCAGTTCACAGAATTATCAACGCAGAGCAATAATACGCGGGACTCGAGAAGAACAATAGAGCAATTCGCAGAATGCGAAGTACACTGTACGATGGCCGAAATGCAAATGAAAGCGACTAAAGGACCGCAAGATGCCAGGTGTCAATCGTCGAAGATCCGAACGTGCCCCAATTTAAATGGGGGCGTTCACTGGACACTTGTCCATCAAGTGGTGCCTCAGGTGTTAGAGGTGAGAGGCCACTGGTCATCTGAGGTGACAGCAGATCAGCTGTGATCAAAGTCATGCAAGCATGCGAGCGAAACTAGTGTGTGTGCAAGCGTGTATATGCGCGCGTTCCCGAGCAATAATTCGGTGGAAAACCGAACACCGAGGAAACTTTTAACCTGATGTTTAATTCGCGGAGTCGGCCAATCAGAAATGGATGAAGTTTTTCTCTCGAGAGCATTTAATACCGTCTTTAGAAATGATGTGACCTAAATAGAGAACTTCGTATTTGAAGAAAATGCACTTCTTGGTGTTTACTTTGAGGCTAGATGTAGTCAAGCGAGACAATACAAGTTCAAGGTTTCGTAAATGTTCGTCGAAATCACGACCAAAAACATTGATGTCATCGAGAAATACACGACAGATTTTTCCATTTAAACCTCGTAAGACTTCCTTCATTATCCCGATGAAAGTTGCAGAGGCATTGCAAAGACCAAACGGAAGGACTCTGAACTACCACAACTCATCACCAATGATGAAAGATGTTTTCTCCTTATCTCGAGAATCTAATTCAACCTACCAATATCTGCTTTTCAAATCTATAGTTGAGAACCAACGAGATCCATAACTTGCATCGAAAATTTTCTTGTCACGTGGTAAAGGCATCGAATCTTTTTTAGTGACATCGTTTAGTAGGCGATAGTCCACGCAAAAACGTAATGAGCCATCTTTTTTCTTTCTTAGAACGCCAGGAGCTGCCCAAGGACTACAACTAGGTTCAGTATTCTCTTGTTCTTTCATCTCCTCGAGTAAATTAGAAACTGTCGCGATAATGGAAAGGGTCTCTACGGGCATTTTGTTTGATCGGACTGCAGTTCCCGGTCATTATTCTGTGTTTAGAGCCTGGATACCTACCGAGGTCATTAGAATTAGAAGAAAAACATTCCTAATGTGATAGGAGAGAGTGCTTGAATTTTTGTTGTTCTTTTGGATCCAATAACACACAAGCATTTTTAAAAAATTGAGTTAAAAATTCGGGAATATTCGAGAAAAATCCAGGAGTCTCCCAAAAAATAATTTGGTTAACATAAAGCATTTTGTGTGAATTGTGGATTTGGAATTTCCTGCTGATAATGGATTGGAAATCAGTTAAAAGACCGGTTTTGTAAAGAAAATCCAGTCCTAAAATGCAATTCTCTCTGATATTCGCAAAAACTGCCTCAAGAATGATGGAGGAATTTCCCATTGGATTAGTGACTTCTTTAATTGCTTTATGAGGAAACTGTTCACCGGAATCAGAAATTTTACTCAACATTGATCGGGCTTTTCGCCGGAGACGGGTTAATAATTGGAAAGCTATAGTCTCTTCTGACTGCTGGTTATGAGAAGCAGCAATCTCAAATTGAAGGTGGTAGTGAGAACAAAATTCTGATCCGTCATATGTATCGAGTTTGATATAAGAATTTTTTTTGTGATCAGATGGATGAAAAATATCAGTATTAGCAGAGGTATCATCAGAATTGTAATTAGTAAAAGAAGTAGTGTTAGAAGCGAAATGATTTTGAAGGTTATCTGTTAAATGTCTCGGTGGTGGGTATGGAGGCACTCGGATCCATGATGGGTACTGAGGATGATCAAGAAGAATTGAGTCCACTAACGCATAGTGAAGACGTATGCCAGGGGGTATTGGAACTGATTATGGAGTATTTGATTGAGCCACAGGACGTTGGTGGGCATTTGAAGGGACTGGTTCAGGTTGTGAGATAGTAGAAGCATTGAGGGACGTAGAACTACGATAGGAGGCATCATTCTAGGCTAAACTGTATTTGCAGCTAGGTGTTGAGAATTCAGGAAAACTTTTGAAACGTTGAGAGGTATAGAATGCCTTGGGGATTGATGTTAGAGATTCAGAGGGATTTTCTGAATGTTTGAAGTGATGATTGAATTCCTCGGAATTTGTTGTTGAAGATTGACAGGGGTATGTCGGATGTTGAGAGTTTCTTGGGAACTTCTTGGATATTTGGAGCTATTAGGTTCCATGGACGTTATTGTTGTAGATTTAGACGAATCTTGAATGTCTCGAGTTGTTGGGTTCTCTGGGTATTGGTGTTGGATATCCAGGGAAACATCATGGATGTTTCCAGACATTGGATTCCTCAGAGTGTGTTGTTGAGTGTTCACAGGGATACCTCGGATGTGGGGGGTCACAAAATTTCCTAGGATTTCCTTGGTTTTCCTAGGTGGGGGGTTGTTCAGGGTGTAGGAGGACATCATGTAAGACTAGGGTTGGATGATTCTCGGAAAGTTCTTGTTGAGGATTCTGAAGAGCTTCAGGAATGTTTGAGGCTGCTGGGATGTTTGAAAAATTCCTCATCAAATTAAACATGTCATTTGGGCAGTCCGTCGGTTTTCGTCTCTTTCTCGTCGAAGAGTCTCTCTGATCTCGGTGCGGACAGCGTCTCGTAGTTGATCGTGGAATTCATTCCGTAATTGATTACCCAAATCTTCAAGTTGATGGGGAGCAAGATTTTGTTGATGAAGTTCCTCATATAATGGTGAATGTGGGCGATAATCGGAAGCCAAAAAGCCGCGACGTTCCTCCAATGTCCCAGGTCTCCGCCGCCCTCTCCCCGACATACTTATTTTGAAATTGACTCACCAGGAAAAGAGATAATTTTTCACAGCTCAAAATAAAATCCAATAATCCCAAAATTTTCACTTCGTTTTTTTTCAACTTTTCAGGCACGTAGATCACTAAATCCAGCCACTTCTGATGCCAATGTTATATCCAGCAACGAATGAAATCCACACAAGTTGATTAATTGGTTGGGGTGGTTTATTAATTAAAATAAGATGTGTTTTATACTAGAACTTCAGAGAGAATACATCAAATTTTATGTTATTCCAAAAAGACAATTGTTACCTAGGGGTTTACTTGAGAACATAAACAATTGCAATTGGAATTCGAAGGGGGATACGCTACGCTATTTATTAAGTTGCATAGTAGCAATATGAAGCTTTGGTCATACGGAGGACATATGGGGGTCATATAAAAGTTGTACGGGGTAATATGGGGGTTATATGAGGTCATTTGGAAGTTATCTGAGGTCATATGGTGTCATAATAGGCTCATATGGGATGATACAGGGTCATATGGGGTTCATATGGGGTCATATGAGGATCGTATGGGGTTATACGGGAGTCATATGGAGTTATATGAAGTGATATGGGTTCATATGAGGTCCATATAGGGGCTGTATGAGGTCATATTGGAGTAATATGGCATTATATGGGGGTCACACGGGGTCATATGGGCGTCATATTGGGTCATATGTGCTCATATGAGGTTATATGGAGGTCATATGGGGTTATATAGAGATTATATGGAGGTTATATGGAGGTCATATGGGGTCATATGGAGTCATATATAGGCGTTAAATGAGAGTCATATAGAGTCATATGGTATTATGAGGTCCTACAAGGATCGCATCAGCTCATACTAGAGTCATATGGGGGTCATATGGGATTATATGGACACATAGATGACATATGCAGCCAGATGGGTCATATGGGTGTCACTATTCAAAGCAATAAAAAATAAGTGTAATAAATTTCAAAAATACAGAATCTATTCGGGAGCATATAGCTAATTTGTTAGCAACATAAACAATACCCACGTACAGAAAATGTGATTATCCACTTGTTTCACAATATCTTGAGCGCAACAATTTTTTTCGTAAAAAACAAGTAGAATCAATTTTTTACCCCTTGAGTACCCCTGAGTAAAAATCGAAGGGGGTCAGTAATTCTTCAGGGGGTTGGCGGAACCTCCTCACATATTCTCTGATGACAATTATTCCGTTTTGCTTCCGAATGGAAGCTTTGTAATCGTCCGATTTTCACATTCTCTAATTTTCATTGGAAATGATGTAGAATGTTCTGAAACGTAAAAATACGAAGTTTGGCGACCATTTCTGTATGTGAATATGTCCACCGCCACATTCCCGATGGTCACTTTTTAGAAAATTGAGTAATTAAGTGGCTAAAATAATTCAAAATAGTTGAAATTTTGTCAGATTATAGCTATTAATGAGGACTAACTCTGTGCACAATTTCAACCTGATCAGTCAAGTCATTTTTGAGATAAAGCGATTCGTTTTTAGATCGTTTTTCACGAGCATCTTTAAAATTATTGGACCGATTCAGATTTTTTTCTTTCAAAATATTCGTCTCAATGTCTTCTACCTTGATCAACAAAAACATATATCCCCCACCATACAAAGTTTTTGAGATATTTCCCCTTCTGTTTTTTCATTAAAATACTTGTACGCACGCTGACGTGTGCAAAAATCGAGATATCGACTTGAAATTTGGACAGTATCGTTCTCCTGTGACAACAAAGGTTTCGGAGATATTTAACTTTTTCTGAAAATCTATTATGTTGAATATCTTTGAAGCTTCGCAACCGATTCCACTTTTTTTTCAAAATATTCGTCTTGATGTCCTCTACCGAGATCAATTAAAACATCTATACCTGTTCATACAAAGTATTCGAGATATTCCCCTTTTTCTGTTTTTTCATTAAAATCCTTGTACACGCGCTGGCGTGTGCTAAACAATTAATTAAATTACAATAAATCTGAAAATTATAGTCAAAATTATCTGGCTTCATAGGCCCCTCTTTGGAAATTTGAATGGAACGATGTAAGAAAGGAAGAGGAGGGAAGGCACATTTTGAATTTTTCATTCATATTATGATTGTGTTCTGTGGATGAAGATATGCATAACATTTTTTTTCGCTTTTCCTACCGAAAATCGTCATGTTTCAATTTTTTTTGATTCGTAAAAACGTATCTAGTCCTATAATTTTCAATATTTTTAATTGATTTTTTTTTTGGATTCGATATGATCTTCTGCAAACCAAGCACATATAAGAGATTTCTCAATTCCTTCTGTTAAATGAAAAAAATGTTATAAAAGAATGAAACTTCCATAATGATTCAAATCCGCATTTTTTCTTACGCAAAGAAAAAAATTTTTTTTAAAGCGCCGAAATTTTGAGGGGCCCTTTTGATGGAAAAACCTATAGCGAATTTGCTAGAAAATTCTATTGAATTTCTCTTGAACTTTCTATTAGTTTCTTTCCATTCGTATTGAAATGTTCAATAGAAAATATTCTATAGAAAAAGTCAACAGAATTCGATTTTCTAATAAAACTTATTCTATTGAAATATTTTCTATAAAATTTCCTCGGCTCAAATTTTCTAATTTTAATTTCATTCAATCTTTCTTCTATTTTCATAAAATAAATTCAAACAAAAAAACTTGAGCGAAAGAAATTCTATAGAAAATCAATTTCTATTAACTTTTTCTGTAGAATATTTTCTATCGACCATGTCAATAGGAACGGTCAAAAACTAATAGAAAGTTCAATATAAATCCAATAGGATTTTCCAGCGAATTAGCAAGGTTTTCCTATTAGATATTTTCATACCTGCATAATCGATTACAATTTGATAGTTGTGAAAAAAATCAGCAACGAAAAAATTACTATTTTTGCCGTATTCAATTTCTTTTTTCAACTTATGGTGGTTTCTTTTGACAATAATCTATTTTTTTCAATCTCAACAATAGATGAAAATTTAATACTGAACAAGAATCATTACGATATCATCCAAGTGCTCCCAGTAATTTAGAAAGAACACAATCATAGGATTGTCCATTCAGACGAAACCCACAACGTTTTCCTCTTTCAATCATCAGTTTCCTCTTTCTCTCTATCCTTTTTTCACCTTACGATAAACCTCATAATTCATGATTAATTTTATCCTTCGAAGATTATAGAAGGGAGGAACGAGTTAGTGAAGCTGGCTGTCATGTTAGATTCGTTTTCTGGGAGGAATAATAATCAATTTATGACAATATTTATGCCAATGATGCACTTCACATTTCCACATCCAGTAAGCCCAAATTTTCTTTAATTTTTACTCACCCGATTGAAATTCCAGAAGCTCTGAGGGGAAAATGTAAATGGTAATTTTTTAACCTGAAAATATTTCAACAATTGATAATTTTAGAGACATAAAAATAGATAACAAAGTAACTAAAAATGAAGTACAAAAATTATCACTTAACATTTGCTCCTAGAATCATTTTTTTTCGAGCTAGAATCATAATTATCAAAATCACGTGGGATTCTTATACTTGCTGAAGTAAAACACGTGCATTGGCAGCTGCATGCACTCGTTGATGTTCAATAAACTGTTCAATAAATACTTACATATTTAAAAAAACTGAAATTATTGATATCCTTTCGTTTTTTGCGCCTAATTGCGCGTAATTTTCTTTCCACCAAAAGTGCGAAACTGCGTAATATTGATTTCGCCCCGAACTTTTTCGGTGATTAGCGATGACATCCGAATAGATTGGAGCGGGGGGGGGGGCGCATTGCCTCACGCGGTAGGGTAAAATTCTATCCTCTGTGATTCAAACAGTGCATGGGCTGTCAACACTTTTTGAGGTGCGTTGGAATTGAAAATTCATCATATTTTATAGAGTAAAGAAAACTACACAAATAGCTTAAAAAATTCCAGAAATGGAGTAATGTTTAAATCTTTTCCTTCACTTTTTGATAAAATCCATGATAAATTTTAGAGTTGCAGTCAAAATTACACAAAAATAGAGAAAATTGTCGGAGTGAAGGATGAAACATTTACCATTTGTCTTGCATTTCTCGCCCGAATCGTAGATAAAAATGATCATAAAATCCATTTCGCTCCACGATTACCCGTTTTGTTGTGTAAATTTCCCATTTTTTTCGTCGTGTGGGTTTGCGATTGATTTTAATAATAAAAATTCATTTTCTTTCAAAAAAACATAAAAGTCTTCATGATTATTCATTTTTTTATAACGACAAAAAAATAGTTGAAAATGGAATAAGTATTGAATGGACTATGGTTGTTCAAAATTTCAGCGGATTCAGAGCGCTTAAACTGGGCAGCGCACTGAGCAGCAGGAAGAGCGCAGGAAGAGCGCAGGACTTCATAAAAAAAGAAGTTAATTAATAGCTCAACCATCAGTGAATGTTATTAAACAAAATTTTGACACAGCTTTCTCAACAATATTTCCCCAACATATATTTTTTCTAATTTTTCAGACTGGAAATCACATAACTACAACGGCTTTTCTAATTGTTTATTTAAAACATTGCAATAATATTTACTTTTTCCGAGCGATAAGTTTTTTAAAATAACTAACTTTCCTTTCCGAACAACAAAGCCCAATTGAGTTTTCCACGTGAAATGCCTAGTTATTGAAATATAAATGTTCAAATGTTTGCGGTTTCCTTAATTAACTAAATTCGTCATTGAAATAACGTGGAACGCCACAAATATTGAACTATTGATAATTGTCAGCTTGGCTCAAAACAGAAACAATTATGAAAGAGACAATTAATAACAGAAAATTTCTTCTCGGGAACTTCATGAATGACGTTCTTCATCTCGAACTGACAATTATTAACAGTTTAATATCTCCGTTAATCAATTGAGATATTTCCAATTAAAGGATGAGGAAACTGAAGAAAAAAAGAAGGTTATTTGGGTCTCCAGAATTATCAACTATGGAAAAAATCCAAGTATACACGTGAGAAAAAACTCATACATGTGATTGTGGCTTTAATGCATGGACGATAAACTACCCCGTAGTTTTTCCTGCGGCGCCACTTTAACCCACCTTCCCCATTGCCTATTGGAGCAACCAGAACGATTTATATGTACCCGGGGAATATATACCGAAAGGTTTCTCCCTCAAAATGCAGAAGGGAGTGAAAACATGTATAATACGTGAATGAAAGCCCATAGAGGGAAAAATCTCAGTGAGAGAGTAAGAAAGAACGAGAAAAAACAAACGACGAAGAAGGAGAATGAGTTCAGTCGGCCCCAATGCGTATGTCCGCGTATATCGTTTACCCCGTTATTTATTTCCCGAAATTTGAAAATTATGCCACATTTAATACACCATTCTGTAGCAACCGAGTCCCGTGTTTTATTCATGTAGTAATAAATAAGAGTGAAGGAGTCTTTAAAGTGCAGGGCGGGCTGCCCAGCCGCACGCATGGTAAGAGTACGGGGAGCGGAGTATAAAAAAAGTTATGGATGTTGGTAGTACATCTATTTTTGAGAACTTCAGGATGATTTAGATATTCTGTCTATTGTTATTAATAAATAACGGGGAAGAATCCTGGAAATTCTATTTAATTTCATTATTTATATCTCTCAGATGAGTAAAAAAATAAACTATGTATGTTTAACTTACATTTGATTTAATTTGATTTAACTCTCTACATGTCTAGGGTACTATTCAAATGATATGTCGATACCAGGTAATCAAACCTTTCCTATCTGATAAATGTCATCATTAGAAAATCACTATAGACAAAATTCATGTTATCTCTTAATCAGTGCAACAAAGATATCACGGTTTCAATAATACGAATGTTCATTTAATAAAAAAAATTGTGAACCGTACAACCAATTGAACGCTCGATAAATCCTAAGTTCAATTTGAGGGCTTTCGCGTATAAATTTTACGACCTAATACGACGTCCACCCCTTGAACTGATCTCGTATCACCCCTGTCCTTTTCATCATGGGCAAGTAATAATAATGATATAGTCATGCTACACCATAGCTTATTAATTTTTCTATGAAAGTGGAGCACTAGTTGATATGGAGGAAAGATTATAGTAGTGGTAGCCAGAAAGGAAATCAGCCCTTGGCAGATGGCACCCCCGGGAATATCCTTTTGGTAGGGATATCAAGGGTTAGTATATCGAGACACGGGGACAGTGCCACTGGAGAGAATGTGGTATACCGGATTTTGGCCGCAAGTAAAGGGTAACTGATTCTAATCACACACCCTCAGTGCTATAGATTGCCCCAGGGCGCATGATGAATGGCCAGAGTGCGATCGAGAATACCGAGGAGAAAACTACATGTATATCCAAAACTTTATCTATCCATTTTCTTTCCAAATTCTATGCGGATAGTTCAATATAAAAATTCATACGATTAATGTGTTATTCAATCACTCAAAATTTTTTGTATAGGTAAGTAGTAGACAAGTAAATCATAAAATAATTTGTTTTCAATAATTAAATCAATTTAAATAATTAATATTGAAAAAATGGTTAAAAAATTAATGTATAAAGAAACACCTATATGTAAAATCCCTTCAATAAATCAACTTTCATGTGGTTATTTGAATAAAGATTGACTATTGGAAAACTACGGCATATTCGGATACTTGTACATTTATGTTATTGATATTGGATGCAAAAAATGACATTCACCTCAAGATCAGTTGGCTAATATTATTCTACCTACTCCGCTAGCGGCATAAATCTAATTGTCATCAGGATAAAGCATCCATCACGTAGGTATTTACTTGATACTGAATATTTTATTTAAAGAAAAAAGCAATTCACAAAGGGTTATTATTCAATAATTTATTTTTACTTCCCGATAGTCCCCAGTTTTTAATCCTCGCGAGACAATACCCTGTTTTCAATGCAAATAAAAATAACGGAAAAAAGATTTAGAGTCAACTTCAGGGAAGATAAACTCGGTCCGCGTGTTTACGGAGACCAGGCTTCGGTAACGACCTCAGTAGGTTGCAACCGATTCAATTTAGATTAGGATCACACTCGATCGACGCTCATATATGCGCAATACAAATAACCCATCGACAGTCTCTCGCGGTATATGAATTACGGTTGTTTATATAAACACGAGGGTATGAGTATGACGTTTGGGTACATTAAAATTTTGCAATATCGCATGGAGAGTTCGATCCCCTTATTGTCTCCACTGTGTAGTTTATTTTCCATTTGAAATTCCATTTAGGGGGTTGATTAGCCAGTGAAAGTTATAAGTAAATCAACACAAAACCCGATGTAATGCCGTAATTGTGCGTCAGATTGTCAAGAAGATAAGATAATTAAATAAAGCATACATTTTACATGTACACTGTAGATATTGAAAACGTACGGTACAAAATACAAAAATGAATAAGTTGATGCAATGTAAAATTGAGTTTAATACTCTTTTTGCGATGAAAACAATGCTTTCAATTTTTTATGGGATAAAGGATTTGAAAAATTTGATGAAATAGGGTTATGCAAATTCTGCAAAGGAACTGATATGGATTATGGTTTACAGCAATAAACATAAGCGGATTTATTAATTAAGTTTAAGTTTATTGCATGTGACATGATTCGTTACGAGTATATCAGTAGATATATATATATATATATATATATATGTATATAGTCAGGTGACACATGTGGTGAGGTTAGGACCGAGTTTTCTCGGTGTGTGTAGAGAGTCTTTTTATCGACTATATTTTGAGTTCCAGTCTCAACAGGAACAATATTGACAGAATTTTTTGTTACAAAAATTCGAAGTTGAAATCAGGATTTTTCACGGGGGAAAAATAGAAATCTACCCCCTCAGTTCCTTGTTGGTCTTATTATGATACAGCGAACCCTCCGTAAGTGCTCGCCTACGTAAATGCTCACTGCCCCATAGCAGGCGAGAGAAATCATTCCCCCACTAGTACATTCGCCGCCATACGTGTTCTCTCTCGAATCTCTCTGGTTCTCTCTTTGTGATTTTTCCCTCACCAATGGTTTTACATGCATCTCTTTTCAACTGTGGCGATTTCCCTATTTCACTGTCAGCAGGGGGGCGTCAGCATAAGTGCCAGCTGGAAGAATTCTAACCCCCGGTTCAGTGTATTCATTTCTGCGAGCACGGAACTATGAATTCCGAATTAGACCATATCCTTACCCTTAATGAATTGATCACTCTATTGGTACATTGGAACAAAAACTACTGAAAATTTCCTCTAAATTAGAGGCTCAATTAAGATATTAACCATCCTGAACTGGCCCAATGAGCAAAGCGCCGCCTTTTCTCGATTTTTTCTTGTTGCATGCAAAATTACGTATGAAAAAATTTGTGAAAATGACAATGCCTAGTTCAAACCCTCTAGAATGGACTGGTAAGATTCTTATCCCTTGAAAACCCCATGAATACTATGAAAAATAATAATTTAGTAAGACTGGTACTGAAAAGCGGTGCCTCGCCGCCCAGAGCCAGTGGTCTCGTGTAGTCGGTTTTCAGCCGCACTATTGTCACGTCGTTTAGACGCCGCCGCGCTAACCTTAACACGTCGTTCAAAGGTTGCCGCGCTAACCTTAACACGGGTGGCGCGTTGCTCACTGAGCCAGTAGACTCGGGTTAAAAAGGCGCAAGTAAGCTAGTCTCTAGAAGATTGACGAGATGACTTTTTTGGTTATTTGGCTGCTTTGGATGAGAATCCTCCATGAGAATCCTCTGAATGATCTAGTAAAATATTCTTAATGTGGAGCATTCACAAACGTTCTTAATACAAGGTGACTTGGACAACTTCAATTGACATAGCCCTGGCTAAATTTCTCATGGAATCACATGAAATATTGAAATAAATGACCTGGTGGAGCCGTAGAAGCATGCCTATCATCGGAATCTGTCAGATTCTTTTATAGATGGATGCCAACATTTCAGCTACAGAAATTTCCTGTAGGATAGATGTTTTAGTGCGAATGTATTACTCGCTAAACCTATTCACTGCATATTGTCGAAATGACTCAATTGGGTATTCGGCTGCTTTGAACCATCCAGAATTGCTTCAACTTCTGGGAGAATCACCATGATAATACTCTGAATATCTTGGTGAAATATTCCTACTGTCGGCGTCAAAAGTACAGACCACTCGAATCAACGGTCTGTAACTCGACGAAAAAAAATCGTAAAAATATGAGACCAATTTTCCCGTGTAATATAAATATTTTAGTCATCAAATATGGAGTTCCAAGTATTTAAATTGATTAGTTCATTTTTTATCTCAGTGGAAAGTAAAAAAAAAACCCCAATTTTTGATGTTCGTAAAAGTCGGCAAACTTTAAACCGCTACCATACATACAAAAATTCTTCAAAAAAATCGTCAATTTTTTCGGAGATCCCTTGAATCCTTGAAAAGCCAACGAGAGAAAAAAACTCAATATTGTAATGATTAATTATTTAATTGATAGAAATTTCGACTATGGCTATCCCGTTGCAGAATTGTCGAACCGAGCTGAAAAAATAACAATGTATTCTGGATTCAATGTATAACATATTTGACCAATATTTTTTAAAGAAATATTCTCCGTTGATTTAAAAAAAATCGAGAAATTTCGCTGAAAAAGTGCTGTTAAAACGATCATAACTCATTACGAGGCTTACGGGCGCACTGACCGCCAGTCCTTCAGAATTGAATCCACATGGACGCCTGCCTACTTTTTTCACGGACGTCGATACCAGTTGGAGGCATTTGGTCCTTTTGAGGCGTAAGCACATCGTACATTGCTGATTTCCTATTAAAACACGTAGCCCATTGTAAAGGTCTAAATCAAGTATAGTTTTTTTGCTAAAAAATAGCAATTTGCTTCCAAATGGATTAACCGAATTAAAACAAAAAGTGCATATTCGGTTTTCTGTGATTAATTTCAGATTAGTAGGAATCCTTCATGAAGTTTGACTTCAGGAAAATTAACTTCATTTTGTACGTATCTGACTTTGAGTCTTTCTTTAGATTAAAAGGATTCAGAGGTATTGGCATTGACTCCCATGATGACCTCTTCATGCGCCGACGACACTGCGCTTTTTATGCTTTAATCTTCAAGATGTTAAGAATAAATTACGTGCACTCAAGGAATATTGTACGTTATATGGTTTAACGGTGAATACCTCGAAAACTAAAGTTCTCCCATTTCGTCCAAGTAGAAGAATCCATAAGGATGAGATAAATTTGTTCTGGTACGACGGCCAGTTAGTTGAGACGGTGAATAATTATGAATATCTGGGTGTGATGCTAGAGAATAGCATGAAGGGCAAACTCTCAGTTCTCCACGCGATTCGTAAAGCTAAGTCTGCGATTGGAATCACATAAACCATACTCATAAAAGCTCAATCAGACGCCTGGCCTACTAAGCTGAGGGTTTTCAACAGTGTTGTATCCCCAACCCTCCTCTATGCGGTGTCTTCCTGAGGCCTTGGTAATTTCGAAGAAATCGAAAGGATTCAGATGGATTTCTTCAAACGTGTACTTCTCCTCCCTTCCAACACTCCGGGGCACGCCATTAGACTAGAGTTGGGGTTAAAACATTTGGGTATCAGGGCTTTGGAATTTATCATTAACGGGGTAATCAAAGTTCTGACTGTGAACGATGAACGCCTGCCCCTAATCTGCATGAAGAGACTAATTTTCTTGCTGGATAAAAGTTCTAATAAAGCTCGGTATAATTGGGTATCCAAACTTCATCAAGTTCTGGAAGAATTCGACATGGGTTTTTTATGTAATTGCCTTGACCCCTCAACCTGGTTTGTCAACAAATTTAAAATTATCTCAAGGTACTCGAACAATCTTAAAGCCCAAGATTATCTGAGTTACTGTGAATCCAAATCTCTACAACTAAAAATTTCCCCTGAATTTTCTGATGGCACTGCTGCTTATTTATTAATTCGTTCCCCTCAAGCTCTTACGCATATCATTGCTCAGGTTCGTCTTGCCTCTACCTTCTCAGGGAGAATTACTATTGAGAACAAAATTTATAACTATAAGCCAAATGATTACTGTAAACTTTGTCATTTTGGACTGGAGGATCTTACGCATATAATTGTTAGATGTCCTTATTATCATTTCTTTAGTAAAAAATATTTTAATGATTTACTGATTGAATTTTACGACGATGAATTACTCCCAGTTTTATTGCAGACTGATAATTCTGCGAATATGAAGAGACTTACCTGGTTTATCTCTGATGCATTGGATGGACTTTAGAGAAAAGTATTTATGCTAAGTTGAGAACAGCACATAAGCGATTGTATTAGCTGTTAAGTGTCTCAATGATGTTCACAAAAACGCACGTTGCCATCCAATTTCTGTAACGTTGTATCTTCCCCCCCATGCAAAGTGTGTGTGGCCCCATGCCCTTAACTCACGAAGGCATGTATAAAAATAAATAAATAAATAAATAAATGAATAATGTGTTTGCTGCATTGCACAAAGTATACGGTGATCGCGTCATTGGCTTAGGGTATCCTCGCTTCGCCTGAGCAGGGATAGAATGGCCACGATACTCACCGGATTTGAACCCGTGTGATTTCTTCTTCTTCTTCTTCTTCTTGTGGGGTTATCTCAAAGACTTCTGTTACACAGACAATCCTCAGACAAAAGAGGCTCTGATAAGGGCTATCCAGAAGGGTATTTCTAATATTTCTCAAGCTAAAATTGAAGAAGTCTTCCATAGTTTTCAGAAACGCCTTGACTATCGCGTAAATTCTGATGGAGGACACTTCGAGAATATTTACCATTAGTCATATGCCCTCGAATATGTTTGATCAATTCTTTCACCGTGTGAATTTTTATTTAAAAAAAATTAAATGCAACTCCAACTAATTGCAAATAAATTTGCAAAGTCTATTGTGTCTACAAACGTGATGGTCCTTCCTTTCCTACATCAATCAACAAAACTATGATAGTTTAATTTGCCCTTTTGTCACCCTGTAAATGAAAAAGGCACAACTCAGCCAGTCGCTGAACGTAACATCGTCCTCGGCTTCGCCTCCGGTCGCCAAAATCATACTTGTGAAAATTCTGTCACACTTCCCAAGTGGAAATTCCGGTCAGGTCTTGATCAAGTTCGGGTCAAGTCACACCTGACCACTGATCAGGTATTGATTAAGTTGATGGATCCGGTCTTGATCAGACATGTAATGCCTCTGACCTATCCGGATTTAATCAGGACGAATGTATACGAACTTTATCAAGTCGAATGTATGAAAACCGGATGACTTGTCTGTCAGTATCACCAATAATTATCAATGATAACTAATTAAAAACAAAAGATAATTCAAATCTTTCACCGTAGGCCGCCTCTCTTAATGAATTCCTTCCGTTATTACCGCTGAAAAAAGGTTATTATTTTTTTACCGACGCTGGGGATCGATCCGAGGACCCTATGATTGTTAATCCTATGGCCTAACCATTAGGCTATCGCGCCATGACTATTGAGTAAACCGTACATTGCCTATATGATTTGTATCGGAGTATTCGTTGAATTTACGATTATTTATGGTCTTGCGGATTTGTAGGAGTATGCTCAGAGATAAAATATGTTTAATTAAATTTTTGTTCATTCCATTAATGGGTAATAGTAATGATAATAATAATAGTAATAACACTAATATATAAATGGACATTTGGTGAATTTTTTTCTCAAGCTGATTTGCGTGTAAGTTTGATACTCCTCTAATATGTAATTACGGCACCATCATCCCTCCTCCTTGTACATTTGAGAAGAACTGTATGTTAATTAAATTGATCAATTGAATTAAATTAATTGAATTATTTTAATTAAATTAAATTATAGGATAATGATCCTTTTTAAAGATGGAAAATAATTATTGATAATGGTTGATAAAACTTAATCTGAATAGTATAATAATAGGTAATTAAATTAAGGTCAGGTGGGCCGAATCTGAATCTCATCATTTTCTCTTCACTTGATCCCGTTCAAATGACGATCAAATGCGTGAAATCCGAATTTGATCAAATTGGGGTCAGGCTGCCTGACCTCAGGGTGAGATCATACCTATCTGATCAGAACTTGATTTGAGCCCGCCTGCAGTTTTCGGATCCGATCTACTGGACCAAAACTTGGTCAGGTTCTCATCAGGAATCATCTGACCATGTACTACCTGATCAGATCTTGATCTGTGACCGCCTGCAGTTTCTAAGATCCTATCTACTGGAACAAAACTTGGTCATGTTCTCATCAGAACTCACTGGATCAGTCGAGCCTTACCAAAACCAGATCAAGTTTTGATCGTGCTTCCGGTAGGCCTGAAGGAATTTCTACTCGGATTGTATCGAAATAGAATATTTTGCACTCGAAATTATTTATTTATTAGAGTAAAATGAAAAATCAGCTGTGTGTTCCATTTTTTTTTCTGTAGCCGTGAATTCCAATTTCTTTTCATCGTATCTATGAGGTGATGGTTTATGTTTAGAATCTCCTAGGAATGTTATTTGTTGAAAATGGTGTGATCGAATATTAAATGTTCATACATAGTTGAATGTGAAACAAAAAATATGTATTTTTCTTTGAGTCAGAAATGTTTTCAATTTCATGGCAAAAAATCTCTGAATGCGGTTACGCTGCAATGCAAGAAACTATTATCAGAAATTTTTGAATAAATAATTGAAAGTCGATGGAAAAAGTCAACCTGGAGTAGAACCGTTTGTTTCCTTTCAATCGTTAGTTGGAAATGTATTTTATCTTGTAAAAAAATGAGTTGAGTTGAATTTTTGAAGATCAAATTTTACAAAACATAAAAATAATTCTTTGCAGATTTTGAAAAAATCAATAAAATCTTCCCAAAGAAATAAAAAACAATATTTTTGTGAAAAAACATATGTCAAGGAAATGAAAGGAAAAGCCAACTCAGAAATGTTGAGCAAATGGTCATAGGGCACAATCAGATTTTTATGAGAAAAATAATTCTGAATTGAACAAAAAGAACATTCTGAATTGAACAAAATGGACGTACTGATTTTGGGTTTACATTTTTCGTAAATTTCCACTTTTTAGTACGAACCAGGCAGAAATTTCCTGGGGCGTAGTTTTCTCATAAAAACATTCATTTTTGTTTTTTAGAGACCGAATATTTTGTACCGTTGGGAAGCACCAGAATTATTCGGAAAATCCTGATTTTGAAAACCGAAAATATGCTTACAAATAATCGACTTTGCAACTCAATAAATGCAATCAGCATTAGAGTCTCCATGAAGGACTTGATGTCTTGATGATGATAATATCAATTCGGAAAACATCCATACAATTGACCAAAAAGAATGTAGAAAAGCTTTACTTAATATTTAATGGGGATGCAAAGAGATCTCCGCAATGATCGTCGATTTTTAAATGTCCAAAAGAGCCTTTTCTCTCTTACGTTTAAATCCCACCTATAAACAAGCAGGCTTAAGGCTCCAAATCCCTACAATGACCGGGGGCGTATGGGAGAATCTTACATTCAAAATGCCAGCGGATAAGGTTTAGACCGCGACTGTGGAACGAGGGGTTAGAAAGGTAAGGGGTGATTGCAGCTGGTGAACAAAACCCAGGAATAAAAAGGCAGAGGGAGATATCAGTGAGAGACACGTTGTAACATGCAAATTTGAACCTTAAGGGTTTTATGTCGAGCGATATCTTCGAATCAGTTCTCCCTTGAAAAGGAGTGGGCCATACTCCCCTCCGGGAGACGATGCTCGATGATCTTATTCCTGGATCAAAAGTCTCTGCTGGTTACGTTACGACATGAGAGGCAGGGGTGGAAACAAGTGATTATATATATCATTCATATATGTTTCAGTCCACCAGAAGCAGGTTTGGGCATCTGTCGATAACGGCAGTTTTTTAAATAACATTGTGAAAAAATCGTAATTTAAGTAATCAATGCAAAAATTGTAAAAATACTTATAACGTCACATTTCATCGGAAATCGTGAAGCCTGGCGAAGACCATACCCCGGAAGGGTCATAAGTCTCGAGGTTCATATTTGGCGAGGATCATACGTCTCAAGGGTCACACCTTACGAGGGGCACACGTTATTGATCTCTATTGAATTTTTCACGTCATCATCGCTTGTCTTAACATAAATTTATTTCTCTATGGAATAAATTAAGGGTTCTTTCAGGATTCAGTGGATTCACATTCTCCAATCACAGAACTAATGCACTTGCTTTTGGTAGCTTTTTTGAGCTCTTCAAAACAAAATGGTTCTTCGGCAATGGTCCAACTGGGCTCATCCAAGGCTGCAAATAACAAAATGGAAAATTCAATAAAGCTCATCAGATAATTAAATTGTCTTTCTCATAATGAAGATGATTTGTAACATTGGTCTTTTGTAACGCTTGATCCTCATGAAATTAACCCTTTACTAGGTATGACCTTCATGCGTTTAACCTCAGAACTGAGAGATGAAAATGTTTTCCTAGAAAATTCGAGGAATCATCAAGTTTTTTAGAATACGATGAATGGCACCGCGTGAAATAAAAACAATATTTTATGTCCCAACTACCGACAACCGCGTTTAAACCCCCGAAGAGAACTTAGAATTCGTAGTTTATCTGCGCTAGGGACATAATAGACGATTTTTTATGACATTCAAGTGCCCAACCGAGACCATTCAATTATTACGTCACACAATTAGGGGGAGAGGGTTCGTAGTTTGTGACGCTTCATGACGAGGGGGCTGCTATTGGGAACTGGTGGATGGGCGTATGACATCTGGTGGTGAGAAAAAGAATCATTTTAAGATAGCAAACGTCTCCGCTCAATGGGACTTTAATGCAAACTGAGCCGTCTTCAAAAGTCAATAACTCGAGATTGGCAGAGTGAAATTCAACAAATTATAAATCATTCACAGATTATTTTTCTTAAGCTTCGAAATGAGATCAATTTCATTCAAGTCGTATCAAAATGAAAGTCACCCCATAAACTTATATGTAAAGTGCTATCTCAAGACGGTAAGGTTCGCCCATCCACCAGTTCCCAATAAGTGGTGACGTCACATCATTTTTTTTTTTTAATCGAGAAAATCGCAAATTCTACTTTCTTTGCCACTTCTTGTTCTTAGAAAAAACAGAAGTTTCACCAGTTCTTGCAACTATTCCAGCGATTCGTAATCAGAAATTTCAAAATGCTGTGATGAAAACAATTCAATAAGTTATGGAGAGTTCAAAGAGCATCATCTAACGATTTAAATGTTGAACTAATCCGTTGCCTTCTTTTCCTTATTTTTCTTTTTTTTTTAATTCAATTTTATGCAAATAGTAAAAAATTTGTCATAAAAGGGCGGGGGGTCGTGTATTTTGTGACGTAGCATACAAGTGGGGGTGTACCGTTGTGACTGGAAAGGGGAGGGGATCTAAAAAGTCCAAAAAACGGTCATCTAAACTAAGCAGCGTGCAGTCTGCTCAGTACTTGGATGGGTGTCCGCTTAGGCACACCTAACCGCGTGGGACTACAGTCGCTAGGCACGAATGTAGAGAACCACTGTGCCCATTGAGTCAGTGTGACCAATGCACACAGTGGAATCCCTGCAATATCGGCCGGCTGCACGACTCAGGTTTTCCGTGGTTTCCTGGCAGTCCAATCCCGAATGGTATGCAGTTGGGGATCAAATAAGTCGCAAAACTAAGTGGTAAGTTGTTCTAAGTGATTCGGTGATTCGGTCTGCATTGTAACGCAGATAGGGAAGGGAACAAAATGTAAAAACCCGAGAGGGTATACATATGGAACCAAAAAAAATTGTAAGTTTTCCGAAGTGACGTAAAAAATGTAAAAATCCCATCAGAGTAATTTACGAAAATTACATCGTAAAAACCTGTGTAATTAACCACTGTAATTTACAGGCCCAACCTTCATCAGAAGAAAAGGATGAGAATGATTTTTTCGATCATGTATTTTTCATTGCATGACTTTGATTGATTTCTCTTCATTGATTACTCAATAGCTATTCTTCTATTAAAAACTCAATACACAAATTTTCATTGACACAAATTTACCCATAACATATGAATAAAGATGGTGGGTGATTGTGTTTGTTATATCAAACAGTGGAGATGCTCCTCAAACACGTGAAGAACAGCACAATTCACTAATCTCGTGTGAGTAACAGCTTGTCCAGTGAGTTTAGTTAACCATCCATGTATATGCAGTGAGCTCTATTTCATCATTGTTGTTGAAAGTCGCTGACGCAAATGGCTGATGCGCATGAATTTCATAGTGCTCTATAGACTCATCAAAGATGATGGGTTTGTGAATTTTCAGGATTTCTTCCATGGCTTGATGCAGTTGATGATGCAAAAACTGAAACATGTAAAAAAATTTCGTCTCACTGTTTTCTTTCTTTTTTTCGTAGTTTGAGACCTAAACTCTTGAGGAATTTGATATTCTATGATGTTAACACCTTGAGAGGTTTTCATCGACTGTTTCAGATAGTGAATGATGGTTCGCTTTTATAACTGCCTCCCGACTTGGTATTGAACACAATACCCATTTTATGTTTTTATGTGCAGTCCTATTGTTATAACTTCTCCTCTGAAATTTACCAATTGACCTTCTTGATCCACGATTTTCAATTGGAGATGATCTATTGCTTGTACGGCGATTGGATGGTAAATGATGTTTGATAGTACCTCTTTTTTCATTGATGTATGCCCCAGTAATGATGTTGCATTCAATTCGCAGTGAGTTGACCTTGAGAAATGCCACTGGCAAATTGGATTCATGAGTGATATGAGGTATAATCATTTTTGGAGCAAATCCCAGTAAACGACCAATAGAATCTTCTTTGTAAAAATCTATCGGATGGCTACGCTTGATGATATTTTTCAAAGTGTTATTGTTAGGCTTTAGACTAATCGATATGCCGTATTCAGCAAGTTTCTCCATTAAATAATTTTCGATATCTTCAATTTTATGGCTTCCCATAGGTATTTCAATGACTTTGTCACCAATATAGAATTTATTATTTCCAATGTCTATGTTGGGAATAGAATTGAAGGTTAGTAGCTCAGCGAGTCCCAGAGTATAACTCTTCGAAGGTGATAATTCAATAGGAGGAAAACAATGAGCCTCCGGCACTGAGGAGGTGCCTGACATTGTTAAGGTAAAAGATTCACTCATCGCCGTTAACATTCAACTCATGTCTATAAAGCGATGTATTCAGATTTTATATCAATTCTCCATCGAGAAATTCCCGTGTAATACATTTATCCTCGTCATTCAAATAAGATGCCAACTTCTCTAAACTACTTGCCATAAACCGAAAAGAATCGATGAACCGCAAATTTACTCTAGTTCCTGCGACCATTTTAGGAACGCTATATATTTTTCTTTGTTCACTGATAATAAGTGAATCGATTCCGAAAATTTCATGGCTAATGATTTGATTAAAAAGTGAATCATAACCAGAAAGATTATGAAAGACCATTGGTATTGTATGAGAGTTTTCATAATTCAAATTACATGCTGGATGTGCGGGACCTCGATACTTCCCTGTGAAATGACAGTGGTCACCATGTTTACCATTAGTCTCAGTGAATGGTTTTTCACAAATGTGACATTCTTGTGCTCTGGTGTAATTTAAATTCTGGTCATGGCCCGATATTCCGGAGAGAGGTAGTCCGAATCGATGGAGTTCAGGGATGTGATATTTTGGATAAGGGTAATGTTTCTTGGGATAAACTACGCGGGTTGAATTTGGACAAATTGTTTGTTTGTGGAAAATGTGGAACGGAAATTAGACGCTCTGTAGTTCGTCCGCCGGGTCTTGACGATGTTTATTCCTGGTTCGATGGTCATCAGCGAAATTGTGGGAGTAGTTTTATGTTGAGGTTTGCATTGCTGTTTCTATTACCGTTATAGATAATGGGTGTATATATTGTAGCGTGGTATTTTCGTTGTTCTGACCGTTCAGCGGTTTGAGAGGATTTCCAGATGAGAAGTCACACCTTGGGCGAAGCGAGAGTCATTTCTTGGGATTTTGAGACCATATATTTTATTATTTTTGTTTGTATCGCCGCATTGGAATCACCGCTCATCAGATTACATCGTGTGATGGAGTCTGGATTCTTCGTGGGAGTCTTCATTTGGGTCTTAATGCATTGAGAGGACGAATTTTTACCGGACCAAGACATTTGGATGGGTCCGCGCCAGAGTGGTACACGAAGGAGAAGGAGTGGTGACGCCCGCATAGGGAGTCGGGAATTGGGGACTCGGCTGACGATATTAGTTCTGGAACTGGATAACTCCGAACTGACTTCAGACGTTTGGAATAAAGTTAATTTTCGATGGGAAATTATGTTCTGTAGCGATTGACTTTTGGTAAAATATATTCACGCCGCTTTATGGTATAACGCGATCGTAAAGGGATTGCGAGGTATCTATTGGCTCTGATTGGGTCTGTTATTAACGTCCAATCGGAGCGGAGATACTATCCTGTTGGACTAATCAGTTGGTCGCATCGTTCCAAAGCGTTGTCGCGTGGATCAGTAACACAGGCAAAGGACACTTGTCGTTTGGACATCCTTCGGACCGCTGTGCCAAAAATTATTGTCTCTGGAGGAATTTCGTGGATTCTTTTGTTGGACGTTGTCAAGACTCGAATTTCGTGCCATCGGCTTGACTGAATTAGGAGAGATTGCCTCCTGCTGGAATTTCCCATCTCGGTGAGCGGTGGACTATTGACGACATGATTTGTTTTTGTTAATGTGTCTTACAAGGCGTGAGAATTTAATCATCTTTTGTTAGTCGGACGCTTGGTCAATGGCGTTTGTCGCCATTTAAGATTACTGTCGAATTTTCGTAGCGATTCTCACCCCTCGTTCAGTAGGGTCATACGGCTCCTCCCATAAATACAATTTATAGTTATGGTTATGGTTGTTAACGATTCGAAAAGATTTTGGGCTCTGTGGAGTGAAATCCAATTAAATTTAGTGATTTCCGGGGGGTTATAATTACTCTTGACTCTCATTTCGCTATTGTGCCGTGAAATATAATATCGATTTTTAGAATTGAACTGCCGTTGGAATCTCGAGGTCAGTATTGTTTATTCTCGAGGTTCAACATTTTCTTTCTTTCGTGGCCTTCCCGGCCAAGTGTCAAACAATTATTTTACGGGATTGATTCGGCCAGAGATAGCTGTCGAATTTAATGGCATTGATAAAGGGATTATAGCATCATTTGTCGACGCTCGAGTTTCGTTGTGTTGCTGGGGAGTTTTTGCCAGCATTTTTGTTCAAGTCTTCTTGCGGCAATCTCCCTCTCAAAAGCCTGAAGAGTTAGATTCTTATTCTCGCCACTTTGGGTTGACGCGCTGGTTTCTCGGGTTAACAGTAGATTTCCGCACTGCGGTCGTTTGGATTCATTGGTAATTTTACTAGTTATTTTACATTTTGACCTTTTCTTGGACAACGGATTAATTGACTAATTTTGACTGTCTTTTAATTTTATCATTTCATATGTCGCAGCTGGGAATTGGGTTCTATAAAGTCTTTAATCGTCTATTTATCATTTTGTAACTTTTTTTTGTGTTATATTTCCGAAGATTGAGTGCCTAGAATATGGAGAATAAGACGGGTTTTAATTCATTATATTTCATTTGTAATTAGATTTTCGATTTGTAATTATTTTATTACCCATCCGACCGGGTTTCCACCTTGTCGTTGGTGGGGGGGGGGGCTCAATCGCGGACGGTGGGAGTTTAAAGACTGCCAGCACCCGGGATTGCTAAGAGGGACCCACCCGAACCCATGGTGTGAGCTTGGCGTACGCCAGTATATAACCATAAGGTTTGTAACATGATATATTCGTTACAAGGTCCGTTCGAGTTTTGGAGACCGTTCCGTGTGTCTGTGATTGCACCACCAGGCGGGAAGTTACCTCCGATGGCGAGAGTCGAGAAAGAGATGATTAGTTACTTACGTTTTTGTAATTTGTTTTTTTCTAATATCCCGCTGCCACGCTCATGATGGAGGAGACACTCGTCGAGGGACATCGGGGGACCGAGGAGCTCCGGGTATCTCCGGATTATTGCGAATGACACCTCGAGAGCCTTTGCCTTCAGTGGCCACAAACGGGCCTGTAAGAGTATTCTGCCGAGTGAGGGCACCACCTTCTGGACTCAAGTGAGGAGGAAGTGACGCAGTGGGCAGCGAGAGATGTTTTGGTGCTGGAGAGGGATTTTCGCCAGTTGTCTGAATCGACGTTGATTACAAGTTATGATGGCACGACGGGATCGGCCATTTAAAATTATGGTTTTTGGGATTTCGGCGTTTATTTTATGCAATTTTTAAGTGAGGAAAACCGTGGCTGCATGGTGCAGTTCGGACACTGCGCATGCGTCACGGACCGATGAATATCGTTATTGGCTGGAGTTTCGAGTCGAGGGGGAATGGGAAGCGCTGCCGCGCTTCGGAAGCCGTTGCCGGGGTGTCTCGTTTCTTCCACCGATACTTCCCGTGTGGTGGTTGCCTGGAGAGGTTAAAGAGGAACTTCGAGGAGAATTTCTGTTATTGAGACTGGTCTTGGAGGACTTTGTGGCGGAAATTCAAACGACTGGAGGCTGAAGGACATCGTGGGCTTTACGGGACGCTGTTGGATTATCCGGGAGATCCCTGGGAGTCTCATGGAGCCAAGCAGCCAGGACTTGTGGCAGCTGAGTCGTCTCGGTGAGCATGGTGGCTGTTTCATTGTTTTTCCCTCTTTTGGTTATTTCGAGTGGGCAGTTTTTCCCTTTTTGTTGATGTCATGGGCATCAGAGTCCTGTAGGACTGTAGCAACTACGAGATAGAATCCTAGGAGAAGCCTGGCCGTATCATTCAGCGATTTCGTCGCTGATTATTTCTCTCTGGGCGCCTCTCTCTCGTCTCGTTTGGTCGTCCGTCTATTTACGGGGCATTTGCATTTGTCGTGCGATTTTATGATCTTAATGTCGCGTTCAATGATTATTCATTTTATTGTTAACAATTAGCTCTAGACATCAATATCGCAGGCATTTGATTTTGTGAAAACGTGCATTCTCGTCATCGGGAATGTTTTTTTGTTTATTCATATTTCTTTCCTACTACCATTACGGTTTTATAGGCTCCCCATTCGTCTCCTTTGCCTCTCCCACTTCTCTCTTCTGATTTTTTCTGCGTTACCATGGGCCGTCTTACTCTTAACTGTACCCCATTCGGGCTAGGACTGCAAGGGAAACCATGGAAAACCTCAGTCGTACAGCCGGCCGATTGTGCAGAGCTCTACTGTGCCCTTCTGTCACGCTGACTAGAGGGGCACATTAGGCCACTGCACCATGCCTACCTTCCGAAATTTTTGGGCGAGGGTGTTCCTAAGCGATCATCCATCCAAGTACTAAGCGCGCTATAAACGTAGCTGCACTCGGATGTCCGCCGGAGCAAAACCTAACTCACTTAACCATTACGGTCGGATCGTCATCGGCAATATTTAATACTCAATTTAATTACGGTGGTTTTGTGACCTTGATTATGCGTCACTAGCCAGTTTCGTATTCTTTTGTTTTGGTTTTCTGTTAGTTGCCAGCGTACACTCGTTCCGTAGGCGATCGATACTTGAGACTTTGTTGTGCTTCGAGTCACTGGGATTTCTTGACAATTTCTTGGTTCTGTAATTTTCTCTATTTTCATTTATTTTGGACTAATAATCATTTACTCCTGCAAGTTGGAACTGTCAGTCTAGCTGCTGGATTATTTCAATCTCTGACTTCATATTTAACTTCAGAACATTTATTTCCTGATGAAAGTGGTTTATTTTGTGTCGAATCTTATTAGTCATTATATCGAGTCGCAAAGGAGGTTTTCCATTTATCATTTTATTTTTGTATTAAGCCTAGCAGTATTAAAATGGTGTCTTATTCCCCGTCAATGGTATGTTATTTTTACTCAGTTAATTTTTCCGTAGTCACATCCCGATTTCAGCTCTAGCGTTTAACGCCTCTCCAAGGACGAGCTACCTGGTACATTTGAGAGCTGTCATCGAAGAAGGTTTGTCTCGGTGGTCGTTCCGAATTTAACGACCTGGTGTCCAACTTTGGTTTAGGGTTTGTTGGTGCCAGAGGGCTGCGTAACAGAGGACAAGTGTCGTGAGTCTGCCAAAAGTACGTCACAGGTTATATAACCGTGCCAGGGGATGCGTGGCACAGGAGGAGCTGTGTCGATAACGCGGCCTCTCGGAAACCTGGGCGACCTCCGAGAGTAGTCTTAGGACAAGCCAAGCCCTGGCAAACGGCTCTGCACCGGGTGATACCGCATTTGCGCTTCACACGTGGGACTAAAAATGGAAACCAAGATCGAACGATTAAATATAAAAAATAACCCTTCGGATGGGGCCAGCACTGGCGAACGCTCGGAAAAGATCATAGCAGATGTAACTGGCTCTGCCTCTGAAAGTTGCAAAACAGGAAGAATCAGGCTGAGTGGAGCTGCTAGGAAGAAGCTCAGAAGACTGAGACAACGGCAGGCTACGGGGACTTTAGAAAACTTGGTCGAGGCTGCCTCCTTGACTGAAGTGGGAGTTACTGGGGGTGCTCAGGAGAAGATTGAACAACGACTTCATCCTGAGCACAACACGCTCAGTCCTCACATTAGGCCGAAGGAAAAAAAGGACAAGAAGCAGGATTAGGGCACATATGCTCAGAATACCGCCAACACAATCAAGCTGGCAGTTATACCTCAGTCGTATCCGGACCAGAAACTGGATGCCGCGAGGGTGATGGAGGTGAGGAAGCTCCTGAAGGGGGCTATTTTAGCCCTACCGCATGCAGCCAAGGCACCCCCCTTCTACGGGGTCTGGGAGAGGGACGGTGCGGTTGTGGTAAACTGCACAGTTGAGACTACAGGAAATTGGCTGGAAAGCCCATTTCCTAAAAACAAAATAAGTGGGCATATCATATACGTTGTGTTACTCTCGGAGCTTCCAAAAAAGCACCGTGTAGTGGTGCACGTGGAGGACCCAGAGATCACTTCTCAGGGAGCATTGTGCTTCCTTGAGAAGCAAAATAGGGGTCTGATGGCCAGCAAGTGGGTTATCGTTCGGGACAGTGAAACTAGGGACGCTAAAGTTGCCCATTTCGCTGCGCTCATCGACGATAGTGCGCTCGCGGGTCTGATGGCCTGCAACTTCCGACTTCACTGGGGGCTGCAAAAAGCAACCGTAAGGGAACTAGGACCACAGTGGGCTAAAGAAGGCGGATACAGTGGCAGTGCCTCAGTAATAGCTCTTATGGCTACGACTCGGGTGCACATTGTACAGATTAACTTGCATCATAGTGAGGCGGCATTGGCGATATTAGTCAGGCTCCTAGCTGGGATGCAGACAGCAACAGCATTGGTCCAAGAACCATGGATCATAAATAATGCTATCAAAAGATTGAGCGGAATCGGCAGGATCTATCACGCCGACACTCAGGAAAAACTCAGAACTTGCATAATAATAGGCATATAACTTAATCTTTCCGTTTTTTCATCAAAAAATATGTAACATTGTAAGATATATAAATACTAGATCAATCATCGAAATATCGTCCATCGTTTTCGATGACCTTGCGCCATCGATCGGGCAATATACGAATGCCATCGCCAAAAAAAACTTGCAGGCTTTGAGGCGATGAAGTCATCGACGAGTTTTCGCATATCGTCGGGAGTTTGGAAGCGTCTTCCCTCCAAGGCGTACTGCATGGACCGGAACAGATGGTAATCGGAAGGGGCCAAATCCGGTGAATAAGCCACTTGCGGGACAACCACCCACTCCAAGCTTAAAATCGTTTTCTGTGTCGCGCGACCAACATGAGGTGTAGCGTGCTGCAGTGACTGTCTGACCCGTTTCCAAAAGTTCGTAATCGAATACATACTTCATATCCCACCAGATGCAGAGGATCTTCTTAATGTGAATTTTTTATTGGGGAGTGGATGTCGATGGTTATCCGGGATCCACCCATGACTTTTTCCGTTTGGGATTGGCAAAAAAATATTTTTTGCTCCCATCACAATTTTTGACAAAAAATTTTGCTTCTGGCACTTAGCGAGTAACGAAAGGCATGAGTTCATGCGTTGGTCGCGGTTATGTTCAGTCAATTCGTGAGGAACCCATTTTTCTATCTTTTGTATTTTTCCCATTACGTGAAATCGTTTAGAGACTGTTGCTTGAATCTCTAAACGATTTTACTCCTAAACGATACAACTCCTAGCTGAGCTGTAAGCTCTTTTTGGGTTGGCGTTGAGTAATTGTCTTTATCGAGTAATTCTTAAAATTCAGCATCTTCAAATTTCAGAGGCTGTCCAGGGCGTTCCCAGTTGCTGAGATCGAAATCACTATCTTTAAAGCGTTTATACCAATATATATATACGTATCATAAGCCACAATATTACTTCGCAGAGTAGAACAAACCGAATTTTGGGCTTCCATGGCTTTTTTCCTTGTTGCAACTGGAGAATACAGTGCCGAATGTGCTGCGTATCGGTCGCCATTGTATATACTACTGTTTTGTGAAGTTACACAGCTCTTCCAGGTATGACATGTAGCGTATTAAAAACAGTAAGGTTCACTCTTAAAAATCGCAAACGGACGCGTAAATATTTAAATTTTAAATAACACACCGTACTCAATGAAAAAAAACGGAAAGATTAAGTTGTACACCTGATAACTAAGGGAATAGACTCTTTTTTCTGTGCACAGATCAGCGGAGGAGACCTAACTGTGGCTCAAATAAGGTTGAAACTAGGGCAGGGCCAGGTCATGGATTTACTGGTGGGGTTAGCTTACATGCCCTATGATGCAGTTGAGCCACATCTATCGGAGAAAGTGAAAGACTTTTGCAACCATGTGAAGGAGAGGGGGCTCCAGCTCCTGCTGGACTGAGATGCGAACTCCCATAATGCAGCGTGGGGAACCACCGACAGCAATAGCAGGGGGGAGAGCCTTCAGAAATTCATCATAGGTGCGGACCTCAATATTTTAAATAGGGGAACAGCACCAAGTTCTGTTGACCGCAAACGTCAGGAGGTCATAGATATTACTCTGGAGACGGATGATGTGGTGGGACTGATTAGGAACTGGCGGGTCTCAACTGACCACTCAGCCTCTGATCATACCACCATAAGGATGTCCGTTTGCTCCGAAATAGAAACTGAGCGGAGTAGAAATCCACGGTGAACCAACTGGGAGAAATATCGAGTATGTCTAGCTGATAAATTAAAAGATATTCCTCTCAGGTTTAAGAGCAGGAAGCAACTGGAGAAGGCCGCGGAGGCCCTAAACCAGGCAATAATTAACTCATAT
Source organism: Diachasma alloeum (assembly GCF_001412515.2). Classification (NCBI taxonomy): domain Eukaryota; kingdom Metazoa; phylum Arthropoda; class Insecta; order Hymenoptera; family Braconidae; genus Diachasma; species Diachasma alloeum. Next base: position 166,513 of record NW_021680937.1, read on the forward strand.
GAGGAAACCTGCAAGATATCACAGAGAAGGCAGGCGACTGAGGTACCCTGGTGGTGAGAGGATGTGCTTGGGGAACTCAGGAAGGAAACCAGAAGAGCTTTTAACAAGGTAAAAAATGCGAGGGCAGGCCCTCGTAAGGAAGCAGCCTGGGAGGCTTATAGAAGCATTCTCGGAATATATGAAAAAGAAATAAAAGCCGCTAAGGACAGGTGTTGGAAGGCCTTCAGGAGTTCGATTGAAGGTCAGTCAGAGATTGCTAGGCTGGCAAAAATCCTTGGTATGAACAAGACTGCATATCTAGGGAGCCTGCAGGCACCTGATGGCAGTCATATGGAAACAATGGGGGAAACGTTAAAACTCCTTATGAACAGGCACTTTCCAGGGTTCACTGAGATCCAGGGGGAGGGGAAGAGGAACCAAGGCGGAGTCAGAGGGGAGAATATGAACCTCCTGACTGGAACTTGGCAGGAAAAATAGCGCAACTTTGGAGGATCAAATGGGCTGTGAAAACTTTTGAACCTTTCAAGGCACTGGGACCAGATGGGATCTACCCAGCCTTACTGCAGGACAAGATAGAAATTATCGTGGGGCCTTTAACAAAAATTCTCAGGGCCAGCATTGCCCTGAGAAATGTTCCGAGAGTATGGAACCAGACTAAAATTGTATTCATTTCAAAGCCCGGTAAGATTGGATACATAAATCCAAAAGATTTCCCTTCAATAAATCTCACATACTTCATTTTGATGGCGCTTGAGAAACTGATTGATAGGTATATAAAGATGGGAACCTTGGTTGAGCATTCCTTCTCTCCCTCCCAATATGCTTACAGGGAGGGAAGATCTATAGACACCGCCTTACATCATTTGGTAGGACTTATACAGGGACAATTTGTCGCCAGTGGATACGCCATAGGGGCCTTTCAAGACATGGAGGGAGCTTTCGATAGCACCACTAATGCAGTCATAGAAAGAGCGATGGAAAAGTATGAGATCCCCAGGGCGATCATTGCTTGGACACAAAGTATGTTGAACAGCAGAAAACTGTCAGTGAAACATGGACATAGCTGTGTGGATGGGCGCCCTGCCAAGGGCTGTCCCCAGGGAGGAGGGTTGTCATCTCTGCTGTGGAACCTGGTGGTGGACGAACTCCTAAACAGACTGCGTGAAGCGGGGTTTTACGTCACTGGCTTTGCTGATGTGTGGCAATTGTTCTCAGAGACTGGGATGCTCAGAGACCTGACGGCAACGGCTTTCAGCATCGTTGAGGGCTGGTGCAGGCAAACTGGGCTTTCAGTCAACCCGACCAAGACTACACTCCTAGTCTGCACTAGGAACTACAAATCATAGGCAATTCAGCTTTTATGTTTGAACGGCTCAACGGTGAATTACACTAACAGAGTAAAATATCTAGGAGCACTCATGGACAGCAAGCTCAGTTGGAAGGAACATCTCCATGCATAGAGAAACAAAGTGTATGACTCAATGTGGGCATGCAAAAGAGCCATTGGCAAAACCTGGGGGCTTAATCCCGGAATGCTCCTGTGGCTCTATCAGATCGTACTATTGCCAAGATTGATGTACATAGCGATTGTTTGATGGCCTAGGGTGGGAAACGTGGAAACAAGGAACCTGTGGCAGAGCTTACAAGGAACTTTCTTAAGGGTCGCAACAGGGGCCATGAAAACCACACCCACTGAGGCGCTAGAGGCAGCACTCAGCATTCAGCCCTTGGACCTCCAAGCAGTCGGCTGTGCAAGCACCACAGCCTACAGAATTAGATGTCAAAAGGAATGGAAAATGACGGGCCAAGGACACATATGACTTGGGCTGCTAAATGAGAATTCCTTCGTGGGCATATCTGACAGAATCCGAAGGGGATATCAGATAAAGAAAGCCTTCAAGGCTAGGATCCCATCCAGACAGGAGTGGCTGAACTCAGAAGTCAGACAAGGACCCGGGAAGGAATACTGGTTTACTGATGGATCCGGTTACAATGGACGTTTTGGGACTGGGATCTATTGCTTGAGGGATGGCTACAGAGAGAGTCATTCGCTGGGCCAATATGCGACAGTCTTTTAAGCTGAGGTGTTAGGTATTACCAGATGTGCGCAATATCTCCTGGTGAAGGAAGTGAAAAGGATGAAAATTTTCATCTGCAGCGACAGACAGGCAGCTATGAAAGGGCTGGAGAAGGCCACTACTGAATCCAACGTGGTGTGGGAGTGCATGCAGGCACTAGCCGCATTAGGGGAGAACAATAAATTCACCACAACCTGGGTTCCGGGCCACCATGGAATACAAGGTAACGAAGAGGTAGATAAATTGGCCAAGGAGGAAAGTGAAAAGGACCCTCCAGAGGGGCTAGTTGAGATGCCATTCGCAGTGGGTAGAAAGCTTATTAAGGTCACCTACAGCGGGAACATGGAAAACGCTGGAGAAATACTACGACATGTAGACAGGCAAAGCTGTTTATGGGAAAGCAGTCGAGCAGAAGAATAATGGAAATTTTGGGTATGAACAGGAGGAACCTGAGGGTCGCGGCAGACCTCCTTACGGGTCACGCAGCTCTTAGGGGTCACCTGTACAAAATGAAGTTGGCCGAGCAGGAAGACTGCAGGCTATGCGCAGGGAAAAGGGAGGACGCCACGCATATTCTGTGCGAAAGCCCGCGGTTCGCTATTCGCAGGTATAAAAACTGGGGTCAGGCTTTTCTGGAATCAGATGATTAAAACGAAGTGGTAGTAAATAGCCTTATTAGCCTGGTGAAAGGCACAGGCCTAGAGCTGATAGACTGACCAGGTAAAAAAAGCCAAAGTTTCAAAAAATCGTAAGATTTAGGTGACTCTGGGCGTTGAATCGACCAGCCACGTATCTATCTATCTATCAATCTATCTATATATCTATCTATATATCTAATTATTTCATTAAATTTATCTGATACCCTGCATTTCTGACTTCTTTTTGGTAAATTGGAACCCAGTCATTTAAAAATATTTTTTTGGGCAGCATTTTGAAACCCAGTCGCCTCCGCGGATGCTATACTGAGCTATCGGCAGCTGTTCCTTCTTTGGTTCACTTCATGGATTTTGGATTTCGGATTTTGTGCGTTTTGAGAGAAAACGTACTAGCGCTCAACTTGTGGTTAAAAGATTTGGTCGCCGAAGGCTACGTATGTTTGTCTCGTGTCCGCAGAGGAGCAAAATACGTCACAATACATGTATGTTTATATAAATATATATATTTTTATATATAGCCCGATGGACTAGTTTGGACTTTTTCCAAATTTTAAGGTAGAAGGAGCGGTCCTGAAGTATTCGAATTTCGAGTTCATAGTCATCAGAAGGCTTTTCAGACCTATTGAGGGTGTTTTTGGGAACCTTGGCTGCTATTTTGGCCTAGTATTGCACTTTTAGGGGCATTCTTGACGTAGCGGTCATTCTCTGTGGTATTATTATTATTATTATTATTATTATTACTATTATTATTCATTACTTTTTTTTAACTCTGTCAAGAGATAGAAAAAGTAATGAATAATAGTACTAATAATAATAATAATAATAATAATAATAATAATAATAATAATAACACTCCGGAAGCTAAGCGATACAAACATTTCGTAATCGCTTCGCAGCAGTGCTACCTCGAACCAGAGGGTGAGCTCTACTGCAGTCCAGAATGGTGCTGCCTAAGTAGACGGAGGGACCCAATGATGACAGCTTTCTGCATCTGACCGGCCAATATATAGGCATTACGCCTACAGGCCGGGATGGCTTCGAGTGCTGATACGAAAGACTGCTTCATCCCCCCTAAAGAGCCTATGATGAGGACAATCAACTTCACTTTGAATCCTCGGATAAGTTGGCGTAGCTCACACAGGAGTGGTTGGTACTTGAGCCGTTTCTCCTCTTCTATCACCGTGATATTGCTCTCAGCTGGAGCTGAGCACTCAATGACATAAATGATCTTGTCATCAAAATCGAAGAGGACGACATCAGTCTTCGTTGCAACAATTGGCCTGACGGTCGCAAACGAGAAGTTCCAGTAAATCTTATCTGTACCTCTCATTCACGACAACAGACTCAATATCCCCTGGAGCATATTGCAGCAGTGGTGTTTTGTCTATTATATAGGAGTGCCGCAAATGATAATACAGCACTCTGAAAGCCGCATTATGAAGATGAATATAAATCGTGATAGCATATGTCGGACAACTCGACAAAATATGCATCAGAGTTTCCGGAGATTTGCAAGCCCGACATCGAGTGTCTGGAACTGGCAGCCCGATAATGCGACTTCGATAGACTAGAGTACTTATTACACCATCCTGGTGCGTACGAATGAAACCCTCCGTTTAAGACATCAAGCCAGCCGACTTCAAAAAGGAGAAAGTTAGCTGGACGGCCAGACCCTGCTCCTCCACGTCGCGGAAGTACATACCATACATGGGCCTATCAACGTGCTGGCGGAGCTAGGCGAACAACTCCGCCTCCTTGATGGTTACCCTACGCCGAGATTTGGTCATGCTGGCTAGAGAATTACCAGCTCACTGACCATCTCGGCCACGACGAAACTCCAAACCGAGGGAAACTGCCGCGGTGTCTGCTGCCTTATATAGAAAGGCTTGAATCCTTCGGAGTTCATGATTATGCACAAACTCCAAATGCGGATCCAAGACATTCATAACGTCGCAAGCTAAACCAAGGACCAGATGCCCATGAAGAGCTTTTAAACTAAGAAGCTTTCGTCCCCCACTCTCTCGTGGAAAATATAACTGCGGATTTGAAGAACGTGGATGCAGGCTCCTGTGGATGTTAATCAGCTTGCGGGTATCTCTGTCCATCCATTTCGATTCACCTCTACTCCACTTGAGGACACCAAAGGAGTAGAGAAGGACCGGGACGGCGAACATGTTCGATGCAGCGACTTTATTCCTGCCAGAGAGCTCGGATTTCCAAACTTTCCGGTATTCTCCACGAAGAGTCTCTTTGACTGTCTCAGCGGACGCTATGGATCGCTGATTGAAGCCAAGATATCGGTATGACTCTTCGGCGCCAACATGATGTATGACGCTTCCATCCACAAGCTAAAGATCACCCACCTCGTTACTGACTTTGCCCCTCGTCATATGGAAGACGGCGCACTTGTCCAGCCCGAAACTCATGCCGACCACGCGTGAATACATCGCAAGAACGTCAAGCAGAAGCTTAAGTTGCCGCTCTCCTGAGGCAAATAATTTCAGGTCATCCATGTAAAATACATGGCTGATGCCTCCTGTCGCCAAGTCTTCCGGCTTGACACCCTCCCACAGAACGCAGTGCGACAGAGAGCGGCATCAGTGAGATGCAGAATAGGAGAGGACTCAGGGTATTGCCCTGAAAGACTCCTCTCCTAAATTGCACCCACTCTGAAGTCAGATTCCCCTCACCAGATGTTATGGTGAAGCGCGTTCTCCAGAGTGGTGCAAGATCTTTAATGCATCTCACTATGTTATCTTCTACCGCAAGAGACTCCAATAGCAGAAAAATGAGCTCATGGCTCAGGCTATCGAAGGCCCTGCGATAGTCGACCCAGGCTACTGACAGATTGCGATGGTACTGAATCGCATCGTGCAACACGCAGCGATCAACCAGTAAACCTTCCTTGCAACTTGACAGCCCCGCTTCGCTCCTCGCTGTTCATGTATCGACTGCCACACTGGCGCGAAGGATACGCTCATTCAAGGTGGCTGTGAAGAGCTTGTATAGCGTATTCAGAGACGTGATCGGCCGATAATTTGCCGGGTCAGTCAAGTCTCCCTTCTTCGGGAGCAGTACAGTTTTTCCCTCCACCAACCACTCAGGGATAGGCTCACTACCCTCGAGGAATGCCGTAAATATCGGAGCCAGATGGTTGTGAACAGAGGTAAACCTCTTCCACCAAAAGGCGTTGATACCATCAGGACCCAGAGCAGCGTGGTTCGTCATACCTCGTAAAGCAGCTCTGACCTCCTCCTGAGTGACTCGCGAAAATTCCGCGCGCTGCCGACGATGTTTTTGACAAAATACGCGAAATTCTCTGAGAACTGGGATCTGCACCATGAGATTGGGGGACTGACCATACAGATTTCCCCAGAATTCTTCAACTCGCTCAAGCGAGGGCATCTTATCGGGCGCAGGCATTGGCGGATCGAACTAACGGTTGGGATCGGAGTGGAAGACAGAATTGTCAACCACCCGCTTCAACCGCTTTTCCAGAGACTGCTTTGCAGTCGCTAGAATGCGCACCTTCCCGACAAATCTCTCCTTGATCAAAAGGAGGACTGCCTTATTCAGTGTGTGATGGTGGTAGCTCAAATTCGCAGATATTCTACGAACACGGGCCGTAAAAGGCTTACCACTGGTGATGAAGTCAATCACACACTGAATGCCACACCTGTTTCCTAGCCTCATCGATCTTACCCAGGAGCTGTGCGATGCGCCTCCGCGTTTTCACCTCAAACGACTCCACACTTGGAAAATGAGGCTTCCAACAAAGAGCCGCATCATACACAGCCCAGTTCAAATCGAGAAAATTGATATTCGGAGGGAGTCCTGCGGTCAGAGCTTCATTCTCAACTGCCAGATATTCAGGCCGGAGACGAAACTTCCCGGTGACTCCTTCGCGTCTTGGCCTTATATCTCGCGAGAGTCTCTCAGGCTCCTCATGACTCTGTTGGGACGGCTACTCTGGCTGTACATCATCACTCCTTTGAGATTCCTCAAGAGGAGGAAGATCGATCATCCCCCATGGAACAACCAGCAGATCATATCCTTGTCAGCGCAAGCGGCTGGCTTGATCTCTCAGGTGTTGAATTAAGAAATGCGAGATCTCAGGGCGCATCGCACACCAAAACTCTCGCATTCTCGCCATGTAGCATACTTGCGCCGGCTCGCTGTCCCGCCAACATTACATAAGGTCCTCCTTGAGTTCCTCCGTTTACCTGATGCTTTGGATTGCCGGGTTGTTACCATTGGATCCAGATCTGCGGCCCCTCCCAATTGATCCACGGCCCCCATCCGAGAGGGACAGGTTGTGGGGCGGTCTGCCGCGATTCGATGACGGAACCGGGTATAGATAGTGGTAGGTTGTTGACCCGCCACCACCATGGCTATTGCAACAGGGTGGGTCCAGGACCATCATCACCTCGTACGGCCACCACCGACGATGCCGAAGACGACGACAATGACGATCCCGTCAACTTCCTTACGCCTTTTTTATATTAATATTATTTTTTTTTGCTCACAAAAGAGATCGCTGAATGATCTTCGAGGGCTCCGACTTCACCTCGAAGATCACCCAGTAAGCTAAGCGATACAAACTAGTCCTAATCGCTCTGCAGCAGTGCTCCCTCTAACTAGAGTGTGAGCTCTACTACAGTCCGGAATCATGCTGCCTAAGCAGTTGGAGGGACCCAAGGATGACAGCCTTCTGCATCTGGCCAGCCAACATGGAGGCATTACGCCTACAGGCCGGGATGATTTCGAGCGCGGATATGAAGGACTGCTTCATTCTCCCCAGAGAGCCAATATTAAGGCCAACCAATTTTACTCTGAATCCTCGGTTCAGTTGACGTAGCTCAAACAGGAGTTGTGGATACTTGAGCCGCTTGCCCTCTTCTTTAGCTGTTATATTGCTCTCAGCCGGAGCCGAAAACTCAAAGACATAGATGATTTTATCATCAAAATCGAAGAGGACAATGTCAGGTTTGGTTGCAGCGATAGGCCTGACAGTCATGAATGAGAAGTTCCAGTAGATCTTACACCTCTCATTTACGACGACGGACTCAATATCACCTGGAGCACAAGGCAGCACCGGTGATCTGTCTATTTTACAGGAGTGCCGCAAATAATAATACTCTTAAAGCCGCATTATGATGATGGATATAACTCGTGATTGCATACGTCGGACAAGCTGATAAAAGATGCATCAGAGTTTCCGGGGACTGTTTGCAAGCTCGACATCGAGTGTCCGGAACTTGCAACCCCATAAAACGACTTCGATAGACTGAGGTGTTTATTACACTGTCATGGCATGCGCAAATGAATCCCTCAGCCTCAGATATCAAGGTAGCTGATTTTAAGAATGCAAATGTCAGCTAGACGGACAGACCCTGCTCTTCGACATGATGAAAGAATACGCCATACATGGGCTTGTCAATGTGCTGACGGAGCAAGGTGGACTGCTCCGCGTCCTCTTCGCCAAGACTTAGTTATGCTGGCCAGTGAATCACGAGGCAACTGACCATCTCGACCACGATGAAACTCCAGATCGAGGGAAACTGCTGCGGTATCTGCTGCCTCATACAGAAAGGCTTGGATCCTATGGAGTTCACTCTCTCGCGGGAAATATAACCGCGGACACGAAGAGCGTGGATGCAGACTCCTGTGGATGTTCATCAGCGTACGGGTATTTCTGTCTAGCTGTTTCAGTTCATCTCTACTCTACTTAAGGACGCCAAAGAACTAAAGAAGCACTGGAACAGTGAACATATTGGTTGCGGCAACTTTATTCTTGCCGGAAAGTTCGGATTTGCAAACTCTGCGGAGTCGCCGCAGATATTACCCGTGAAGAGTCTCTTTGACCGCAACTGCGTCCACTATGGATCGCTGATTGAAACCAAGATATCGGTAGGATTCTTCGGCGCCAAGGTGATGTATGACGCTTCCATCCACTAGCTGAAGATCACCCACATCGTTGCCGACTTTGCCCCCTTTCAGGTGGTAAACAGCGCACTTGTCCAAACCGAAACTCATGCCGACTGCACGTGAATAAACCGCAACCACGTCACGCTGAAGCTTGAGTTGTCGCTCTCCCGAGGCCAACAGCTTCAGGTCATTCATGTAAAATACATGCCTTACCTGATGCCTCCTATCACCATGCCTTCCGGTTTGATATCCTCCAACACAACGCAGTGCAACAGATAGCGGCATTAGTGAGATGCAAAACAAAACAGGACTTAGGGTATCACCCTGAAAGACTCCTCTTTCAAATTACACCAACCCTGGAGTCAGCTTCCCCTCACCAGATGTTATGATAAAGCGCGTTCTCCAGAGTGGCGCAAGGTCTCTAATGCACCTTACTATGTGGCCGATAGTCGACCCAGGCCACTGACAGATCGCGATGGTACTGCATCGAATCCCGCAATACGCAACGATCGACGAGTAAACCTTCCTATCAAAAATGGCGTTTGTTCTATTTGAATATGGTCAATTCCAAAAAAATGATAGGGGTTCAAATCCAAAAAATTCCATTATCATTTCTTTTTTTCTATTCTTCCTTCACCCCCACTACGTCATCACTATTCATAAGTTTTCTTATTTTTCCTATCATAAGGCGCTAAGAAAATCATATTTTGAGGTCTTCTTATAATTTTCCTCATTTATTTATACATTATATTTTTTGCAATAATGATAGTCGTCGAAGAAGTGTTTCAAACATAATGACTTCTTGCATCAAGAACAACGAATAACAGCAATATTCATACATCTCGGTATTTCGAAATGCAACTTGCAAGATTCACCGAATGCGAAATGGACGGGATTTTCAAATTCATCTGGTTTTTTTTCTACGTAACCGCTTCTGTACCAAGCATATTTGAAGAGATTGACATATCGTGGTGACGACAATTGATTATGAGTTAGAGAGTGCAACTTGATGACATTATTCTTTAAATGTAAATTCAAATCATAATCCATTAATATAACACTATCAGAGAAATGTCTTATGAAATTTTTCCAAACTCTAAATGCAAAAACATCGAGTGGTTGGAGTTTTCCAGTTGTCCCTTTAGGTATAGTCATTACCTCCACATCCTTATTGCATGTTTTGGTAGCTTGCACGATTGGAGAACAGTGTCCGGTCCATGAATTCACCAATAATAGACTTTTCGCACCAACATTAGGGACAAAAACATATCGCAACCAAGTTTTGAAATGTTCTGAAAAAAATAATAGAACAAATGAACGTTATCGTTGGAGCAACGTCATCATTACGGATAAATAAGAAACGAAGCATGAGACGAATTAACACAGTCTCATACCTGAAGTCAGTTTCCCAGATTTGGATACATGCATTACAGGTTTGGATACGTTGTAACATGATAAAAATCATGTACTGTTCCTCGCCTGAACTGACCGCGAATCATGGGGGGAAAATTAGTATATTACCCCAGCGAGGAGTCGGATCACCCAGGGCCACAATTGTCATTTTATTTTATTTAATTTATTTATTTACCTTCTTCCATCATTCTATCGAACTCTGTGGATCGCGCTCACCGTGGGTTACGTGAGCTCCGCGACGAGAGGAGTGGAGCGGAGCATCGGAAAGGCTACAAGACGGCGTTATAGCTGAGGAGCAGTACACCGACGAGCACACACCGAGTCGAGCAGACTCACACCATGTAGGACGCGAAAGACGATCATCGCACGCCAGCAGGCATCTCAGGCCTCTACGTGCGAACCCCCACCACCTCACCGATGGATCGGCGGCACAAGGCCGTCCAGTAAAAAAAACGATGCTACAACATTGAGGGAGCATCGGATTATGTTGACTTCTGCGCCGCTCAACGCGGATGAGATCCACCGACCGCGAGACGCAAGTCCCAGTTTTCTGGGACTAAGGAATTTGGGATGAGAACCATTTTAAAAATAATCAAATTGTCGAATCCCCTGGATTCTTCGCGCTCTATCACGTGATCGGGTGGGGGTAGGAGAAATTGAGGGGTTCCTCGGGGCGATGTACGGCCCCGACGATCACTCTTCGCTGGGATTTATTCGGATAAAGTCGCTCTGCGCCATTTAAGTTTTTTCGCTCTCCGAGCTTAATTGATGGACGGAAGTAAAGTACGTGGTGGTGTTGTGCCCGGTAGTTCCGGCTTCATCTTCCGACGTCGCCGTACTCAGGGTCCAGACGAGTCTGCCTGGTGTTCTCGCGAAATCACGGTGAGCATCTACTTTCGTTGTGAGTGCACGCGTTCTCTCAGTAGGGAATCCACTCCGGCGCCCGTTTTGGGGCCGTTTGAGAATGTGCTAGAGTCTGCTTGTGACGCGGTACTCTGTAGCCTTTAGCTAGCTCATGCTTGATTTTAGTGTTAGTATCTCTACGTGATCTTTATCACTAATTTTCTTTTGTGGGGAAAACTAGTCCCAACTGATCTGTTACGTCGACCTTCCCCAATAACTTTTGTGTCGTGGCTCTCGTGTCGTCGTCGCTTGCGGGTGATCCTCGCGTCTTAGCGTCTCCCACGCATCCTTAAAGTTATTACTATTTCTTTTCGTTAATTAGTATCACTAGGTTAGTTACATTTTTTTTTTGTTTGTATAGTGTCTTTGCTCGCGGAAGTCCTCTCCTGCACGTGTACAGAATCCTACGCTAACTCTCGTATGGACGAGTAAAAGATCACACTTTATTTATGATTTGAAAATATATATTTTTTTGTGTTTTGTAAACAATTGCATATTGTTGAGTACGCTCATTGTAGCCTGTTCCCACACGCCTCCCCGGTTATCTGAGCTAGTCTTGGAACGCGGCTCAACGGTGTAACCTTGTCCTTTGGTGGTTAAAAGGACTGGCGCTCTTGGCACATTGGTTTCTCTCGTATTTCCCCGTCGTTTCGTTCCGGGTCGAGGGAGTCTAAGTTGCAGCCCAAAGTTCGTGATTACTCACGTACACGAATCCCGCGTGTACGTTTGGGGAAAGACGTCACAACTTTTTGGCGCCCAACGTGGGGCCATTGGGCATTTACGGGATATTAGTTTTTTTGAAAAAAAATATTTTTCTGGGTTGAAATTACGTTTACCTTCGCGATCAAACCGGTAGAAGTTACTACGCGTTCAGGATTTCACGCTGAAATATTTTAACGCGTTATTAGAGTATAAAATTTTACTCGAGTCATTCGCAGGTAGAATCGTGAATATCGACCGGTGGGTTTGTTTACACAGGGCCTTTTGTTCGACTCAGGCCACTGGGGTGACGTTACCGAAATGTCCCGCGGAGTACCGAGGGAACAGTCGATGCTCGTAAGCGGACCTCTCTCTCGCACAATTTCCCTGGCCGCTCTCGCTCCACGCGTTGACTGAGGCGGCTAGAGTGGGGAGGGGCCGGCTGATATCAGCTATTGAGTGCACGTGTACTCACCGCACTGAATGGCAATTGCTTTTGGGTTTTGGTATTCGCTTCTTTTCCTTTTCAGTCCTCCTCCGGTTTTTCTTCCGATAAATTCGAATTGATTTTTTTTTGTTGGGAGGGAGATTAGATTTTGTTTCCGTTTGTTTTTTCTCTTCTTTCCCGAGTTGGGAAATTATTTTTTTTTGTGTTTTGGACCCGTGATTCGTCGTCTTGTTTTGGAAGAGTGGGATAGTTCCAAATTTCGGTCCGCCGTCCGGAGGGGATTACTTTATTTTTTTTCACAATGGACGGGCTGGGAAACGTTATCCAGTACGTTCGGGAAATGGATTTACTACGTCGCGTTTTTACCAAGCGTAGGGCGTAGCCCAGTAGGGTCACGCGATGTGTTGATCGACCAAGCGATTCGCGCCATGCTGCGTATGAGGTCCCGCGGGGTCCCGTGGTCGCTGGATGACGATTACGTTGAAGGCCTAAGTGACATAAATTTAGATGAATTTGATTCCGAGGGAGCTCACGCGTCAATTTTCGATACCTTTCGCAATGAGGAACTCGAACAGGCCTTGCTTGACCTCTCGTATATTGATCCCGCGATCCTTCAACAGCACACACGACGCCCACGACAACGACAGTCACTAGTACCGTTACGTCAACTACTGCGGAAAGTTTTATGAGTAATTTGTCCGGGATGTTCGCGAGTGTAAGCAGGGCATCCGCTGACCCACCGCACGCGAGTTCACCGGCGAATCATGAAGGGCCCAACACAAGTAGGGTATTCAACTCCACGGGTCAGCAGAATTTAAATGCGGAAGCACGCAGTTCCCAGCACGCGAATCGAGGTAGTTCAATTCCGCGTTTCCCAACGGTGCCTACAGGAACTCCAGGGAGGGATTCTTTTGACGTGCGAGCACCACCTACCTCGCTAGGCGGGGTGAATGAATCAATCTTCCGCGATTATGAAGGGACGCCATATTATCAGGGATCGGGAGCAATTCCCCGCACTTGGCATGGCCAGACGGGGGGTATCGCGACGGCAATCTCAAGTGCATCAGAAGCTCATCTCGAGACAACAGTACTGGACAAAATCGCGTCCATTCTCGAGTCACATTCGCGAGAGAGGGGGCCCGAGGCGCATCGCGTTCAATTTGCAGCCCAGGCTCATGAGCGGGCGGGGACAAACATTCCCCCGCCGACATATTTTCAGGCACCGACAGTGCCCGCGGGCTGCGATCCCCATTTACCTCCGCCAGTTATGGGCTTTTGGCACAATGGGGTCTTCTATCCCAGTGCTACCGCCTCAGCCTCAAGGGTTGATCATCTCTCACCAGGTCTCCATAGCGTTCTAGGGTGGAAATTCACGTTTTCCGGGTCACCGACGGAGAGTATTGACAAATTTCTCCGTCAACTCAAAGTACGTCAGGAAACCTGCGGTATTCCTGACAATGAATTATTTCAAGTTTTGCCCACGATTTTGAAAGGAGTCGCGTATAACTGGTGGGAAGTTCGTCGCGATAAATTTCACACTTTTCAAGAATTAAGTCAGGCTCTTACAAATCGGTTTTCGAGCCCAATCGATACGCGTTGTAGAGCAGTACTGGACATCGTGAGCAGGACTCAAGGCTCACTCGAACGTGGTGCCGATTATTTAGATGCAATTCGTCTGATGTGGCAATTATCTAACAACCACAATTTTCCAGAGGCCGCAAGACTTGATATCGCGTACAATCATCTCAGACTCGAGTATCATCCGATGATACATCGCAATGATCTCGCCACTTTTGATGAATTGGAAGCACTGGTCTTGGACTTCGACTGGAAACACAGTCGGGTCCCATTGAAGCCTCCACCAGAGCCAACCGATACCATTTACCCTCACTGCGCTTACGTGCCGGCACGCTATGCGAAGAAGGGGGCTAAGACGGTCGTGGAAGAAATTAATGAAATAGGCGGGAACACGTCGGGGGGGCGAAGACAGCCGAGCCAAAACCTAAGTCTCGACGACCTTCCAAACAGCCTCCGAAGCCCACCGCTCAGGCTTCTGCGATTCAGCCGTCAACTCAAGCGGCGAAATCTTACTCGGTAGCCGCGAAAACGGTCAAACCTAAAGTCGCATTTCCAGCTGGCGGTCTTAAGATCACAACCGCTAGTCCCCCGTCGGAGGTTAAGACAGCACCTTCGGCATCAGTAAAGCCGGAGGAATTATGTTTCAATTGTTTGAAGTCTGGGCACAGGCATGTAACATGCAAAGTGGCACAGACAGAAGTTTTCTGTTACGTATGTGGTACGAGGGGAGTTAAATTTTCCGAGTGTAAAAATCACACGCGAAAGGCAGGGGCTAAGGAAAACGCGAAGGGAGTGCAGCAATAAAGGGTCCAAAGCTGTCTCCCAAGGTTTCAAGGACCTCAATCGAGAATAAATCGCGTGTTTCAATTGTTAAGGACTCGAAAACAAAATTACGGACGTCCCTGGACAAAATATCGGATAAGGACAGGGATTTTTCGAATGTCATGGTTGATAACAACCGCGTAGCGCGATTATCTTCAAATGCAAAAAAGGGGGAATCGCGTCACTTTGAAGAAAGTAGGGAGGACGTACAGTCGGACAACATTCCCGAAATACCTATTAGGTCTACGACACGGGATAGTTATAAATCAATTTTCAAATTAAACCACGGCACGGGATTGCTAGTGCACCCGCAACGTCGCGAGGAGAGGAAAGTTTCGCAGCGTCGTCGAATCTTACCGCGGTGAAACCGTTGGGGGCGCGGGTATTCTTGCCGCTGTCTATCGGTTCTAGCGAGTTGTACGCTCTGATGGATCCCGGAGCGACAAAATCTTGAATTAGAAATATTCCCGAAGAATGGATGAAAACGCTTAGGTTCAAAATAAAACCACTCGCATCGCCGATGGTAGCGATGGCTAATGGTCATGCCGAAGCGGTCGCGGGTGATGTTCAAATTCCAATAAAAATTAAAGGGATAACCCGCGTGATCGAATTCCAAATTACTCCGGGATTAAGTTGTCACGTGTTATTAGGAATGGACTTTGTCCGAATTTTTGGGTTTGGCTTCGACGGTAAAGCAAATGAGTGATGAATTGACGGAGACGACCATCAATACCCCATCGAGACTCGCGATTTTACCGAAGCCAATGAAATTTGTGGTTTGGTACAGACGAATGATACAGAACGCGTAATAATTGACGAACTCGTGCATCGTTTAGTGCCTCCACCGCGTGAAAAAATTAAATTCACCAATTTGACTTCGCATAAAATCATAGGGCCACGGGATCATACACCATTTAGGTTGAAAGGTTATCCGATGTCACCAATTATACAATAGGAATTAGTCCGTCAGGTAAAAGCACTCGTGGAGGCCGGGGTTATTCGCCCGTCTGAAAGTGCCTGGAACAGTCCGGTTGTAATGGTAAAAAAAGGCCCATGGTAAATGGCGATTGTGTCTCGATTTTAGATGGTTCAATAAATTAACCAAGAAGGACGCGTACCCGATTCCGAATTTGGTAGGGATTTTAGATAAACTACGTTCTGCGCGGTATATCACCACTTTAGATTTGAAGCAGGCGTATCATTATATATCTTTAGACCCGGAAGTCCGCGAATTAACCGCGTTTTCGGTGCCAGGCCTGGGTACATTTGAATTCGTGGGACTGCCATTCGGTTGAACAAACGCGCCCGCGACATTTCAGCGTCTCGACGATAGGATCA
The DNA here is from genome assembly GCF_001412515.2 of Diachasma alloeum. NCBI lineage: Eukaryota > Metazoa > Arthropoda > Insecta > Hymenoptera > Braconidae > Diachasma > Diachasma alloeum. The sequence continues at coordinate 182,376 of NW_021680937.1, forward strand.
TCGGTCCGGAACTCGAACCTTTCGCGTTCGCGTACTTAAATGACATCATTGTGGTCACTCAGACATTTGACAACCACCTCAAATACCTCGAGCTAGTGCTTACGAGGCTGCGCGATGCAAACCTCGAGATCAATTTAGAAAAGAGCGTGTTTTGTAGTAATCGCGTCCAATATTTTGGATTTATAGTGGATGAAACTGGTCTTCATATCGACCCGTCGAAAGTCGAGCCAGTATTGAATTATCCCGAACCGCGAGATATACGCCAAATTCGACGTTTTCTCGGTATGTCATCGTGGTATCGGCGTTTTATTCCCGATTTTGCCGCGATGAGCGAGCCCATCACGCGCCTTCTGCGCAAAGTTACGAAATGGAATTGGATGAACAATCGACGGCCTTCAGGCGCATTAAAGCTGCGTTGTCAACGGCACCAGTCTTGTCATGCCTTGATTTTTCCGTACCATTTACAATTCAAACCGATGCGAGTGCATACGGTCTTGGAGCCGTCCTCACTCAAACCATCGATGGAGTTGAGTATGTGATCGCGTTCGCGAGTAGGACCTTAACTGAACCCGAGCGAAATTATTCGGTTACTCAGAAAGAGTGCCTCGCGGTCGTGTGGGCAATTGATCATTTTAGACGTTATATCGAAGGGTACCACTTCAGGATTATTACCGATCATAGCTCCCTGCAATAGCTCCATAATCTGAAAGACCCCGCAGGCCGATTAGGCAGGTGGGCACTCGCATTACAAGAGTACGATTATGATCTAATTCACCGACCCGGGAAACTCCATGAAGTTCCTGACGCGTTATCGCGAATATATGAGGACGAGTGTACCGAAGCCGAAGAAAATGAGATCAACGTAATAGACAAGTTCGAGGTTATCGCGGACGGCATAGAGGAAAGTGCGGCGGAGGCGGAGGACGAGTGGTATTCTCGCCGAAAGGCGTCCGTAGTCCGAGAACCGGTGAAATTTAAAGGTTGGAAGGTAGAGAACAATCAATTGTTTCGATACCGACCGTTTGGTTTCGACGCTGCGGAGCACCTTGACGCGTGGAAGCTTGTCCCCCCGAGGTCGTCACGGTACGCGATTATTTCGGAATCTCATGATTTGCCGAGTTCGGGGCACTTAGGAATTGAGAAAACCCAAGCTCGAGTCGCCCTCGCTATTATTGGCCTGGAATGTTGGAAGACGTGGCCAAATACGTCACCTTATGTAAAATTTGTCAGACGTGTCAGACTCAGGCACAACCTGCGGGACTGATGGGACAGCGCGTCTTCCATGAATCGTGGACAGTAGTAGCCGCGGATATCATGGGACCATTTCTACCCAGTAAATCGGGTTATTGTTACCTTTCGGTGTTTCAAGATTTGTTCACCAAATGGGGGGAGGTGGCCCCACTGAAAAAGGCAGATGGGAAAGCGATTCTGGCTAAATTCGAAAGTCTCATTATTTTCCGTTGGGGAACCCCTCGTGTCATTCTCACCGACAACGGGATCGAATTTAAAAATAAATTGATGCAGGAAATGGCGAAATCATTTGACATTCGCCATACGACCTCCGTACCACGCGCAAGCAAATCCCGTGGAACGCGTAAATCACGTGTAAAAAACAATAATCTCGTGCTTTATCGAACAAGATCATAGGGAGTGGGTCTTACATTTAGATGAATTCCGATCGGCGTATAACACCGCGCTTCATAGCTCATTGCATGTCTCGCCTGCGTTCTTGTACTTCGGCCGACAGCCCCGCGATAGCTTATTCTTGCGGAAAATGAAAGAGCTCGACGAAGAGATCGCGGTGCCAAAGACTGCCAAGTGGACTAAGCAGATGGAATGCATGACAGAACTTTATGATCTGATCACGGATAATCTGGATAAGTCCTTCGAGCAACAGGCCCGTTATTATAATCGTCATCACCCAGATATTAAATTCTCCGACGGTGATTTGGTTAGGTGCCAAATTCGCGTGCTATCGTCCGGCCCGAGAGGCTTCATGGCAAAATTAGCGCGTAAGTGGAGCACAAAAATTTATAGAATAAAGGATATTGACTCAGACTTCGTGTATGAGTTATTAGATGATGAGGGCAAAATCGCGGGTAGACACCATGTAAAAGATTTAAAACTAGTGTTAACAGCGGATGACGGGCGACTCGTGTGCGACTCGGACGACGAGTGAGCCACGAGATTAGAAAACCCGTAGTATTCATCATCTCATCTCATTTGTGTTATGGTCCATTATTCCCTTCCTACAACATGGAGCAGGTTAAGGTGAAGCGGGCCTTGGCCAGCCTGAAATCAGCCACGGAGGGTTTGGCCATCTTGGAGGAGATGGTGGAAAAACCATGCCGCCAGAACGAACACCCCGTATTCGACGAGGTGGTGCCTATTGTGGCCAAGCACCAGCTGCTAGTGGAGAGGGTGATGGCGGAGCTGAAGGCCGTCGTAGTGAGTAACCCTCCACGCTTGCAGGCATGCTCGACTCAGGCGCGCTACAGACCCCTGCCGTATGTCAGGACGGAGGAGAATAATCGTCGAGCTCAGGACCTCGCAAATCTGATCAAGCGATGTCCTCACGTGTGGATGGAATGGGGTGCCCGTTCGGGCTGCGGCAACTGCAGTGACCCCTCCCATCGGGCTTCGGACTGCCCGTATTTCCGGGGGACATTTTGCGGGAGATGCGGGGAGGAGGGTATGAACGTCACCAAGTGCCCTTACTGCAACCCCGGGCGTTACGGCATCGAGAGGCCACCAGGGACGAGGCTGATTCGCCACAAGATTCGCGCATAAGCGCGTGAGAGGCATCGAGAACCGCGACTGCCCGGGAAAGGGCGGCGGTCTGTACCGAATATCCGTATGTACTATGGAAAAAAAATATATATATAGTTATTCAACCCATGGGTTGATGGCGTCAAATTTATTTTGGTGGGAGGGACACCACACTAATACCGCGAAGGGACGACATTTCAGGGCCTGACGGTGCATCCTCGTGGGGATTATTTTTTTTTGTAATTGGTTTCGTTCCCCATCATACCAGACATCCGGTATCATGGTGTTGAGTTATCATTGTTTATTTTTGTTTTTTTTTGTATTAAGTTTTTTTTTGTGTGCTCTTGGCTGCTGGGTGCCGCTCCTCGCGGGCCTTGGTGAAAATTGGTTGTCGGAGACATCATTGTACGTCACACTACACTCACAGGCGCTCACCCCGGTAGCACAGTCTGGGGGGGGGGCAGTTGTGACATGATAAAAATCATGTACTGTTCCTCGCCTGAACTGACCGCGGATCATGGGGGGAAAATTAGTACATTACCCCAGCGCGGAGTCGGATCACCCAGGGCAACAATTGTCATTTTATTTTATTTTATTTATTTATTTACCTTCTTCCATCATTCTATCGAACTCTGTCGATCGCGCTCACCGTGGGTTACGTGAGCTTCGGGACAAGGGGAGTGGAGCGGAGCATCGGAAAGGCTACAAGACGGCGCTATAGCTAAGGAGCAGCAAACAGACGAGCACGCATACACCGAGTCGAGTAGACTCACACCACGTAGTACGCGAAGACGATCGTCGCACGCCAGCAGGCATCTCAGGCCTCTACGGGCGAACCCCCACCACCTCACCGATGGATCGGCGGCATAAGACCGTCCAGTAAAAAACCGATGCTACACCATTGAGGAAGCATCGGATTATGTTGACTTCTGCGCCGCTCAACGCGGATCACATCCACCGACCGCGAGGCGCAAGTCCCAGTTTTCTGGGACTAAGGAATTTGGGATTAGAACCATTTTAAAAATAATCAAATTGTCGAATCCCCTGGATTCTTCGCGCTCTATCACATGATCGGGTGGGGGTAGGAGAAATTGAGGGGTTCCTCGCGGCGATGTACGGCCCCGACGATCACTCTTCGCTGGGATTTATTCGGATAAAGTCGCTCTGCGCCATTTCAGTTTTTTTGCTCTCCGAGCTTAATTGATCGACGGAAGTAAAGTACGTGGTGGTGTTGTGCCCGGTGGTTCCGGCTTTATCTTCCGACGTCGCCGTACTGAGGGTCCAGACGAGTCTGCCTGGTGTTCTCGCGAAATCACGGTGACCGTCTACTTTCGTTGTGAGTGCAGGCGTCCTTCCAGTAGGGAATCCACTCCGGCGCCCATTTTGGGGCCGTTTGAGAATGTGCTAGAGTCTGCTTGTGACGCGGCACTCTGTAGCTTTTAGCTAGCTCATGCTTGATTTTAGTGTTAGTATCTCTACGTGATCTTTATCACTAATTTTTTTTTGTGGGGAAAACTAGTGCCAACTCATCTGTTACGTCGACCTTCCCCAATAACTTTTGTGTCGTGGCTCTCGCGTCGTCGTCGCTTGCGGGTGATCCTCGCGTCTTAGCGTCTCCCACGCATCCTTAAAGTTATTACTATTTCTTTTCGTTAATTAGTATCATTAGGTTAGTTACATTTTTTGTTTGTTTGTATAGCGTCTTTGCTCGCGGGAGTGCTCTCCCGCACGTGTACAGAATCCTACGCTAACTCTCGTATGGACGAGTAAAAGATCACACTTAATTTATGATTTGAAAATATTTTTTTTGTTGTGTTTTGTGAAGAATTGCATATTGTTGAGTATGCTCATTGTAGCATGTTCCCACACGCCTCCGCAGTTATCTGAGCTAGTTGTGGAACACGGCTCAACGGTGTAACCTTGTCCTTTAGCGGTTAAAAGGACTGGCACTCTTGGCACATTGGTTTCTCTCGTATTTCCCGGTCGTTTCGTGCCGCGTCGAGAGAGTCTAAGTTGCAGCCCAAACTTCATGATTACTCACGTACACGAATCCTGCGTGTGCGTTTGGGGAAAGTCGTCACAAGGTATACATTATTCGGACGAAACAATTTTTCTTCTACTCTGGGACCGAAACGACCGGTTGGTTCTTTCAAAACTGAAAAGAGTGGAGAGTGGAGTTTCCCTTCGGCTGATATAGTTGGTTGAATAGCTATGTGTCGTCGATGTTAGGGATTACACAACACATTATACTTGTTTTTCACCTTGTTCAGCCAAAGTTCTGTCTGAATGCATTTCAAACTGGAATCCGCTTTGATCAGAATTATATATATATTTGATAAACCGTACATTGCAATCCGTTGTTTCACATCCAGAACAAACTGTTCCGATTTTTCCTCTAGAACTTGACGGTCTTCGATTGCTTTCGATGTAACAAATTTATTGATTTTCCTCAAGACAATACGATGTGCTTTTTTAAATGCTCGTATCCACTTTTCGGATACTTTAAAGCGAAAATCCTCACTACCTATATCTTTTTGGGCTTATAATGTCCATCGTTGTAGGTCACAATCGTGTACGATCATTCCAGCGTTGACAGCAGATTTGAAATTTTGTAGTGTGTATTTAAAAATCCGATCAAGTTTATCTTTATAACCTTCCTCCTTATTAATGATATGTGCTCAGAGTCTCCACTGCCGTATTGAAGTTACTTTTCGAAATTTCGGCTTGACAGATTCTAAGCTTAAATTTTTTTGCTTCTTACCACTCCGCCAATATGCAACAGCTCTAGATTTGTAATCATAAGATGAATTCTCCTCATCTTTAGTACAGGTATTAGGGTCTATCGGCGGTTCATGAAGGTTATCCACGTATTCTTTGTCTTCGACTATCTCCATGTCCCGGTCTTTGTAAGATTCCTCAAAGTTTAACAAATCTTCCACCGTCACTTCGACGCCAGAATACTCATTCATTGCATGTGATAAAACTTCCTAAATGCTATTTTTCAATTGGATTTCTTCATTATTTATAGGTGATTCCGGAATATTCATCGCTTGAAATGTTTCAGCAGTACTTGAATAACGTTCATAGGATTGACTTTCATTTATGCGTGTAATCATTATCTAAATGTCTTTCAAAAATACTTTTCCGTCGTTCAAGCTATATTTAAATTATCACAATATACACGATATACACAATAGTTCCATATCTGGTGTTTCGAAAATGTCAAAGTGAACTAACGATGATAATCACAATAAAACACTGGCTGGGCACGAGGGTGCCTTCCGTATGCTTTCTTCTATTAGACTGACCATACTTTTATCATTAAGAACTGATAGCAGAGAAAAATACGTCTGGATAGAACATACGCCCACCGCGGTTTAATCCCGAAAATGAAATGTACAAATATAACTCTGTTGATTAAGACTAATCCAAAGTCGTAAAACACAAATATCACGGTTATTGGTATTGTTATATGTTATTTCATTGTTTATACAATCATATCACATAAACGATTACAGATAAGAAGAAATGCTTCAAACCAAAGACGGCTGACATGCAGTAATACACATATCTGGCCTTGTATCGTTTTTCGCATATTACGATAGAGCAAGAGTTATCAGGGGAAGAGCAAAACGGACCGTGTCAGCATTTGTGCGAGGTGTCAGCGCACTTCGATGCATTGATCAACAAACTTGATGGCGACAGACAGAAATGAATCAAATTAGAAACATTCATCATCAAATTAGTCATATAATTTTGTCTTTAAATTTTTTCCCCACATCTAGCCGTTAATGAGACATTAACACTCTCAGGGTTCATGATAGGGAAAATTAGTTACAACGTTTTCTTTTATTATAATTTTCGGAGTAAGCGATCCGAGATACGAAAAAAAGTTCGCATCAATATTATACCCCAAAAAGACGGCTATCCCACTTTGCATCAGCGTTCAACTTTGCCCCATCCCCCCACCCCATTTCACCCTTTTTGAACCCAACCAACACCGTTATTCATTACTTACTTCAAGAGTTGTGATCGCCTAAGAAGAAATCCAATATTCAACTGGTAATGAATTAAGTTAAATTCGAGGGTGGTTTACCCCCTACACCACTGTAATGCCCAAAATTTTATACTATAAATTTTAATACTAGAATAATTTTATGGAGAATAACTAAGAAACAAATCGACTAATGTAAATAGAGTGCATTTCATCACGTGAACTCGATTAAAAATTCAAAAGACATTGGAATCGAGTTCAAATGTGATGAAATGGCCCACTTAGCATGTCCCAATTAACCAATACTAAGATTCGCGCACGGAAGAATGATTGAAAACCGATCCATTGAAACCCCAAAAACCAAATGAACTACTTCCCCATAAAAATCAAAAGAGTGGGAAAAGTCATACGAGATTTTCCGCCAATTAAAACTGGACTCGTTGGAGCCCATGTGACAAGTGACCCCAAAATTCATATAAAAATGTCAGAAAAATCAAAATTGAACAGTCTTGAAGCAGCGACGGATCAGTAACAATTCTGGTGGAAATAGTTCATTTAATCGGTCCAGTTGTTCAATCTTTCCTTCGATTACGCGGGATAGTACTGAATTAATAATAAATTATGAACAATTGAAATTATCCGGGAATAAAATTTCTTTAATCGAGCGTGGTGGCTTTTCTTACAAATAAGGAATTTGTTCATTGTGATGCGTTGTAGATAGTCTCAAACAAACTCTTGAACTCTTAAAATTTAACTGTCAAAATTTATTAAAATATCAACAAGTAGAAGAAAGTGGTTCCGTGAAAGTATGCATAATAGCCTTTAGCACAACTAATTGCTGGTGAGGAAATTACGGATTTACCCAGGGATCTACAAACACATCGAATAATTTATAAAAAAACATACCGAATTGTGAGTAACAAAACTTGTGAACCCAACTTTGAATCCTTCAGATCATTCCAGGTGTAGGAATTTTAACTACAAAATTTCTGTAAAATCACGCTCATGTTTTTGTAAACCGAACAGTTATTCAAAATACATTTAAATTCAAATTTGATTCTCATCACAACTCCAAATTTCTTGATTAGTAATTAGTCTCAACTCAAAGTTTACCCCTAAATCAAACCCTTTTACTTTATATATTAGAAAAAGGTAAGAGTATAAAAATTTGTGTCCAATAATCACCACATCTAATAACTTTAGCTTTGATTTTAATGTGACAATAAAAACATGTACTTTCGACGCTAAAATCTTTCTCCGGACATAACACCACTTTTTTCGAAAAAAGCGAAAACCCGTTTTGACGTTTGCTCGCTCGTTTAATAGCCATTCATACTATTAAAATACGAGCGTTATTTTTTTTTACAAATTTTTTTTTGGATTTGAACCTCTATAATTTTTTTGTAATTGACCCTATTCAAATGCAACAAACGCCATTTTTCCTCATTTTTCTTAAAGATTATCATGCATTTGCTTTCGTTCTAAAATTTCGAATGCCAATATATGAAACAGTCAAATGGTCCTGAAAACCTGTCAACTTCCGAGGTTGGTTTCGCCCCCTAAAAATGTTTATCCACAGGAAAAAATACGTAAACCTTAGATTTTTATGAGGAATAACATATTTCAAGCTCATCGAAATCGATGAGGGACACTCGGGACGGTTTCCTTGTCAGCAAGCTATGCGATACAAACATTTCCTAATTGCTCTGCCGCAGTGCTCCCTCGAACCGCAGGGTGAGTTCTACTGCAGTCCAGAATCGTGCTGTCTAAGTAGACGGAGGGACCCAAGGATGACAGCTTTCTGCATCTGACCGGCCAATATATAGGCATTACGCCTACAGGCCGGGACGACTTCGAGCGCTGATACGAAAAACTGCTTCATCCCCCCCAAAAAAGCCTATGATGAGGACAATCAACTTCACTTTGAGTCCTCGGTTAAGTTGGCGTAGCTCATACAGGAGTGGTTGGTACTTGAGCCGATTCTCCTCTTCTTTCACCGTGATATTGCTCTCAGCTGGAACTGAGAACTCAATGACATAGATGATCTTGTTATCAAAATCGAAGAGGACGACATCAGGCTTCATTGCAACGATTGGCCTGACGGTCGCAAACGAGAAGTTCCAGGAAATCTTACACATCTCATTCACGACAACGGACTCAATATCCCCTGGAGCATATGGCAGCAATGGTATTATTATTATTATCTTTTTACTCGTTAATGAGATCGCTGAACGATCCTCGAGGGTTCCGACTTCACCTCGAAGACCGCCCATCAAGCTAAGCGATGCAAACACTTCCTAATCGCTCTGCAATAGTGCTCCCTCTAACCAGAGGGTGAGCTCAATTGCAATCCAGAATCATGCTGCCTAAGTAGACGGAGGGACCCGAGGATAACTGCCTTCTGCTTCTGGCCAGCCAAACTGAACGCTTGACGCCTACAGGCTGAGATGGTTTTGAGCGCAGATATGCATGACTCCTTCAATCCCCCAAGAGAGCCAATGATAAGGACCGTCGCTCAAACAGGAGTGATTGGTATTTGAGCCATTTCTCCTCTTCTTTAACTGTGATGTTGCTCTCAGCCGGAGCTGAGAACTCAATGACACAGATGATTTTGTCATAAAAATCGAAGAAGACGATGTCAGGTTTCGTCGCAACGATTGGCCTGACAGTCGCGAACGAGAAGTTATAGTAAATCTTACACCTCTCGTTCACGACAACGGACTCAATATCTCCTGGAGCATACGGCAGCAGCGGTTTTCTGTCTATCCCATAAGAGTGCCGCAGATGGAAATACAGCACTCTCAAAGCCGCATTATGTCGATGGATATAACTCGTGATGGCATATATCGGGCAAGCCGATAAAAGATGCATCAGAGTTTCCGGGGACTGCTTGCAAGCCCGACATCGAATGTCTGGAACTTGCAACCCCATAACACGACTTCGATAGAATAGGGTGTTTACCACATCACCCTGGCAGGCGCAAATGAAACCCTCAGTTTCCGACATCAAGCCAGCTGACTTCAAGAAAGAGAATGTCAACTGGACGGAGAGACCCTGCTCCTCCACATGGTGGAAGCACACGCCATGTACGGGCCTATCAACGTGCTGGCGGAACAAGTTTGACTGTTTCGCCGCCTTGATGGTCGCTCTACGCCGAGATTTGGCCATAAATGCTAATGAATCACCAGCCAACTGACCATCTCGGCCACGACGAAATTCCAAATTGAGGGACGCCGCTGCGGTATCTGCTGCCTTATATAGGAAGGCTTGAGGTTCAACAAGCAGCTTATGATCATGCACAAACTCCAAATGCGGATCCAAACCATTCATAACGTCACAAGCTAATCCGAGGACTAGACGATCATGTAAAGCCTGCAAACTAAGAANGCATTCATAACATCACAAGCTAAACCGAGGAGTAGATGATCATGTAGAGCCTCTAAACTGAGAACTCCCCGTCCTCCACTCTCCCGCGGAAAATATAACCGCGGACTCGAAGACCGTGGATGGAGACTTCTGTGGATATTCATCAGCTTGCGGGTATCTCTGTCCAGCTGCTTCAGTTCACCCCTACTCCACTTGAGAACTCCAAAGGAGTAGAGAAGCACCGGGACAGCGAACATGTTCGATGCGGCGACTTTATTCTTCCAGGAAAGTTCGGATTTCCAAACTTTCCGCAGCCGCCACCTGTACTCTCCGCAAAGAGTCTCGAGTCTTGACTGCCCCAGCGTCCACTACGGAACGCTGATTAAAGCCAAGATATCGATATGACTCTTCGGCGCCAAGATGATGTATGACGCTTCCATCCACAAGCTGAAGATCACCCATGTCGTCACTGACTTTGCCCCTCTTTAGATGGAAAACGGCGCACTTGTCCAACCCAAATCTCATGCCAACCGCACGTGAATACACTGCGACAACGTCAAGCAGAAGCTTGAGCTGTCGTTCTCCTGAGGCGAATAACTTCAGGTCATCCATGTAGAATACATGGTTAACCTGGTGCCGCCTATCACCAGGTCCTCCAGCTTGATATCCTCCAACACAACGCAGCGCAACAGAGAGGGGCATCAGTGAGATGCAGAACAGAAGAGGACTCAGGGTGTCACCCTGGAAAAGTCCTCTCCTGAATTACACCAACCCTGAAGTCAGCTTCCCCTCACCAGATGTTATAGTGAAGCGCGTCCTCCAGAGAGGCGCAAGATCTTTAACGCATCTCAGTATGTTGTCTTCTACCACCAGGCATTCGAGATGTATCAAAATGAGCTCATGGCTCGTGCTATCAAATGCTTTTTGATAGTTGACCCAGGCCACCGACAGATTGCGATGGTACTGCAACGAATTGCGCAATACGCAGCGATCGAGCAGTAAGCCCTCCTTGCAACCTGCCAGTCCCCTCTTCGCTCCTCGTTGTTCGTGAATCTGCAGCCACACTGGCTGTATATTATGGAGGATACACTCATTCAAGATACCGGTGAAGAGCTTATAACGAGATTTTCTCGTTACGGTAAACTGTTGTACCAACACGAAAACTCATGAGTTAAAAATGGTTAAAGTGAGGGACAGAGAGAGAGAGAGCGACATCTAACGCCAGCTGAAGAAGCTGAGCGAGAGATGAGAGTGACATCGAACGGCAGTTAAAGTGAACTGCGCGTGAGGTGAATAGACCAATCAAATAATTCCAAGAGGCGTGGTTTGGGTGAAACCATGCTTCTGAACATTATAGAGAGGCTGTCGATACCCTGTCGCCTTATCTAGAAACTCGCCCAGCTGTGTTTGGAGGAAACGGGCCAACATACTGGCGTTCCAACTGGGCGATTCTAGAGGCGCTATCGACTCAGACTAGGGACCAACGGCTAGGTGAGAGGACTAGCGCCCCCTCGATTGCCGTCGAGCTGATTGGTGGTGGTGGGTTAACGGATGACCTAGCGCCGCTGAGATGTTCAGACTAGGGGGAGAAGACCCTATCAGATTTCGAGACAGTCGGTGATAGGCACTGGAGTCGAGCGGATGTAAATCGTCCGGTCCTCGACGACGGTTGTAAGTGGCATTAGTCCATTATGGATTATGGGGGTCCGTTGTGAGGACAAGGTCTGGAACAGCGAGAGAATGGGACGCTTCGGCGTCCCAAACAGAAGGATCGGATTACTTTGAGGACGTGGAGTGTTTTAATTCCATGTTCTCAGGGATCCATCACTTCGGACGAAAGAAGTGGTGTTGGCGTGGATCCGTGGGCCGGGAGTTAGGCCGACTCCTGGAGCCCCGATCGCACTTACCTCCACGACGAGTACTCTGGGTGTTCGCCCGCGATGATAGTGCTTTACCGAGCATTGAGGTTGAGTTGGGGTGGGCACAGGTGGGTGAGAACAAATCTCCGGATACCTGTGTCGTATGTGCCTCTCAGTGTTCGGCGCTCCGAGGAGTGAGAAGGATTCGCAAGTGATGGTCGACTTCTCCAGAGTTGAGCCACTCTGGAGAGGAAAGGAATACGTCAGAGGGATGGAAACATCCTCGGCGAAAGATAAATGGAGGAATAGCTCCTGGAAGATATGCTTAATCGAAGTCTCTCGGCTGAAAAGACGAGGATCGATCGAGTGAAATACTCCTAGTATGGTGAACCTCACCCACTCTACCGTTTACGCTGATGCTGGCTCGGCATTGTTAGCCCCGTCACGAAAAGTCCTCAGGGTAGACGAGTTATCCTCTGAGGCCGGTTTACCGTTGGATTTTCCGTGAAAATCCAGCTGGCGCCCGACTTAATTGAGCGATAGAGGAGATGCCCAAAATAGTTTGGGATATTTGCTGGTGGAGCACCGGCGAAAATCCTTTACAAACTTATATAGCGTATTCAGACAAGTGATCGGCCGATAATTCGCCGGGTCAGTCAAGTCTCCCTTCTTCGGGATCAGCACAGTCCTCCCCTCCACCAACCACTCAGGAAACTCACCGCCGTCGAGCAACGCTGTGAATATTCGAGTCAGATGGACATGCACAGAGGTAAACCTCTTCCACCAAAAGGCGTTAATACCGTCAGGATCCGGAGCGGCGTGGTTCTTCATACCTTGCAAAGCAGATCGAACCTCGTCCTGAGTGTCTCGCGAAAATTCCACGCGCTGCCGACGATGTTTCTGACAAAACACGCGAAATTCCCGAAGAGCGGGAGTCTCCACCATGAGATTAGGGACCTGACCATACAGATCTCCCCAGAACTCTTCAACTCGCTCAACTGAAGGCATCTTATCCGGCGCAGGCTCGAACCAGCGACTGGGATCAGAATGGAAGACAGAATTGTCTACCACCCGACGCAACCGCTGTTCCAGAGACCGTTTCATGGTCCCCAAAACGCGCACCCTCTCAACAAACCTCTCCTTAATCAAGAGGAGGACTGCTTTATTCAGTGTGTGTTGATGGTAGCGCAAATTCGCGGATATTGTACGAATGCGCGCCGTAAAAGCCTTACCACCGATGATGAAGTCAATCACACACTGAATGCGCGACGCCTGTTTCCTCGCCTCATCGACTTTACCTTGGAGCTGTGCACTGCGCCTTCGCGCTTTCACTTCAAATGACCCTGTACTTGGGTTCTGAGGCTTCAAACGAAGAGCCGCATCATACACAGCCCAGTTCAAATCGAGCAAGTTGATATCCGGAGGAAGAACTGCGGCCGGACCCGGATTCTTAATGGCCAGATCTTCAGGCCGGAGACGGAACTTCCCTGTGACTCTCTCTCGTCTTGCCCCTATATCACGCGAGGACCCCTGAGACTCCTCATGGTTCTGATGGGTCGCTTGCTCTGACTGTATATCCTCACGCCTCTGAGATACCACAAGAGGAGGAGGATCCATCAGCCCGCGTGGAACGACAAGCAAATCATATTCCTGTCGGCGCAAGCGACTGGCTTGATCTCTCAAATGCTGAATTGTGAAGTACGAAAACTCAGGCTGCATTGCGCATCACAAGCTTCGCATTCTTACCATGTAGCCCACTTGCGCCGGCACACTATCCTGCCAACATTGACACCAACATCGACACCACCATGGTTACTGCGGACATGCCGGACGATGGATTCGCCACACTCCCTACGCCTACAGACACCTATATTATTATTATTATTATTATTATTATTATTATTATTATTATTATTATTATTATTATTATTATCACTCGTAAATGAGATCGCTGAACGATTCTCGAGGGTTCCGACTTCACCTCGAAAACCGTCCAGCAAGCTAAGCGATACAAACTTTTCCTAATCGCCCTACAGTAGTGCTCCCTCCAACCAGAGGGTGAGCTCTACTGCAGTCCAGAATCGTGCTGTCTAAGTAGACGGAGGGATCCAAGAATGACCGCCTTCTGCATTTGGCCAGCCAAAATGAAGGCTTGACGCCTACATGCAGGGATGGTATTCAGCGCAAATATGAATGACACTTTCATTCCCCCAAGAGAGCCAATTATCAGGACAACCAACTTTACTTTAAATCCCCGGTTTATTTGACGTAGCTCAAACAGGAGTGGCTGGTATTTGAGCCGCTTCTCCACTTCTTTCACAGTGGTGTTGCTCTCAGCCGAATCTGAGAACTCAATGACATAGATGATTTTGTCATCAAAATCGAAGAGGACGATGTCAGGATTCGTCGCAACGATTGGCCTGACAGTCGCGAACGAGAAGTTCCAGTAAATCTTACACCTCTCGATCACGACAACGGACTCAATATCTCCTGGAGCGTAAGGCAGCACCGGCGTCCTATCTATCCCATAAGAGTGCCGCAAATGATAATACAGCACTCTCAAAGCCGCATTATGACGGTGAATATAACTCGTGATTGCATAAGTCGGACAAGCCGACAAAAGATGCATCAGAGTTTCCGGGGATTGCTTGCAAATCCGACATCGAGTATCCGGAACTTGCACCCCCATAAAACGACTTTCATAGACAAGAGTGTTTATCACGCCATCCTGAAATGTGTTTATCATTATTATTATTATTATTATTATTATTATTATTATTATTATTATTATTAATATTATCATTATTATTATTATTATTTGTTGGAAAGGTGGCGCCAGCTCCCGGTCCCACTGGGCGTAGGTCCTTGCGTATGACATATATATTCGTTATGTGGAAACTAGATCTTGCGCATGCGCGGATCTCCTCTCCATCACGTTTTAACTTATGAGAGTTCACTCTACTGCGAGACGCGAAACGAAAGACGTGTTGTAGCCATTAAACCACTGTTCTAACAAGAAAACCCGTGTACTATTTATTGTATCCACACCCGCAATCCAACAGGTTATGGGTCCAGAGCACGCTCCCTAGCGCAAATGAAAACCCAAGTGAGAAAATAAAAATAAAAGTGATGGTGAAAAATAAGGACAAATGCTCAGGAACATAGTGCGAAGTGTCTGGTGGTCTGAGGTGGCAAGGAAAGGTGAGGGAAGGCAGGAAAGATGGAAAAGCCAGAAGGAGAGAGGCGTAAGTACGGTTGAATGTGCTATACCGGTGGTAAGCGTCCCCCAGGCAACGGAAAGGGATTGCGCCATCACAGAAACAACGTGGACGCTGGGAGACAAAATGGTGGACAACAAACGTTGACCAAACCATCAAACGAATATCTGTTAGAAAAATGAAATATTCAATTAGGGAATTGAAAATCCCAAAGAAAATTGAAATAATAGATTCAATAGAAATAGATTGAAATAGGTGGGAAAAATATATGTTGAGGGATGAGTTGGGAGAGGTGTAACATGGTGAAGGACGCGTCCAATACCTAGAGAATCGGTGAGAGAAGCGTCCATTTATGGAGAATCGGTGAGGGACGCGAACAGTATAGAGACTCGGTTAACGTGGTGGATGCGTGCGCAGCATTGGTGGGGATAGTGATCAGGAGTGGCTCTAGTTAAGCAGCACACGTAAAGCTCGAGCGAATGATGGGATGGCACGATATAGAAAAGAGAAGGGTTCACGCAGCTCTCCGCCAGCGCGCGCGCATTGCAACTGCGGCCGGCGGGAAAACTAAATCCAAATTTGAAATTGATGCGAAATACAAATAAGGCGAGAGTGCATGAAAATAAAAACAAGCCCAAATCAGCAAACTAATAAATAAATTACCATAAGTGATGACTTGTGGAAGCTGTGGAGGCAATTAACGTTCCTCTTTGGATTTGATGAACTCCATAAAGGAGAGGCCGTCGTCCTCGAGTTAGTAGAGGAGACCGTGTTAATAGGAAAAGACACAATTAAGTGTTATAAGTTTGGTGAGTAGAGATGAATTAAAAAGGAGAGTTATGACGAGAAATGCATGCGATCAAAGTGCTTGTGCATATATTGGCTAGCAAATATACCCACAAATTAATTAAGCACTGAAAATGATCAAATAAAACAAAAATACTAGTTAAAAATTCAGAATAAAATCTGAAGTTTGGTTACTCCAAAGGGGTGATCACTGAAAGCGTGCTTGTATTCAGTGCGTGGAAATTGATCAGCTCTGTCGGGCATAGAGCGGATATTGTGGTCATATCTCGTTTGTGTCTGACTGTCCTGAAGCTGACTATACTTGTGTTCGGTTGGTCGGTGAAAGGGCACATTATACAAATGATAATACTAATATTTATAGATTCTATTCATCGCAACAGCCAAAAGCATAATGACAGAGAAACAGTGGAGACTACTGGTGGAGTGGCATGAGCAGAACCTCCTCGCCAATAAGCCTCCCATCATGCCCAAAATCTATGAGGAGCAACCACCAATTACTGCCGAGGTGATTGAGATGAGCAAAGGTGAGTAGAGCGACGGTGAGAACGGAGAGGACGATGAGAACGGTAAGGAAAGTGAAGCCGCGTCGGCCGAACAAGGTACGGAACAAGCGGCAGTAATTGAGGCTCTCAAAGCAGGTAAAAGTAAATCCCAGATTACAAAAATCGAGTAGGTGGAACCAATAGTTAAAATAAGGTCCACGTTACAAAACCCCCCAACAAATCCAATGAAATACCACGCGAACAAACTAAGAACTAAAATTCCAGTGGAAGGCAGACTTGAATCGCTGTGCTCGAAACTTGATACTGTGACCAGAACACTCGTGAAAGTTTTGACTATTCAGACCAACACTAATGGCTGGATACTAGACAGCATCAAGGAAATGAGAACAGAGATCAGCGAGATGAGGTACGGCCGGGATGACAGGCTCTCCCGTATCGATGACGGGACGGAGAGTCCGCTGAGGGCTGAAACTGAGGACCCTGGTAAAAAGGTGAGAAATGGGTCAGATTTACCAGATGGTGGCCATGATTTAGATGATGACGAAAAATTAGAAGCGAGAATTGAGAATCTTATCAAAAGAAAATGGGAAAATCTGAGGCGAGAAGAAAAGAGTCAAAGTGGTGGAAGCACTGAAAATAGCGCTGCTAAAGAATTTGCTGAAGCCATAAAACTGGAGATCCTTAACAAAGGACCATCATTTAAAAGAGACTACAAATTAGATAGTAACACTAGATTTGAACACTTCTATAACCATTTTAAGTCAGAAGTGAGATCTTACAAACTCCTGCATGCCTTAAATAGTAACGTAAAATTCAGTGGAGATCAAAAGACTTTGGATGAGCATAAATTTCGGGTGAGAGACATATTGATCAATCACATCGATAAAAACTATCACTCTGAAGTAGTAATACTAGAAGATCCAGTAGCTATTCTAAATGAACCCAAAGAGATGAAAAGATACGAAACTAATGTATCTTCATTTACCGCGAGAAAAGAAATTTCCAATATGCAGTATGTAATTGGGAAAATGACAGCAGTCGAGTTTTGTGAGAAGTTCGCGGAGGCGATTCGAACTTACGAAAATTCAGCAGATGCCAACCCTTTATCGGATGAAGAAAAGAGAGACGCGTTTAATAATGCCATCATGGGGTCCGTACCGATATTACAGTACCTACAGTCCTCATCTAAACTTAGAGTTGAGCATCCCCCAACTTATGAGCAATTAAAACTTGTTGTTATGCAGGAAGAAGCATCAAGGAAACAGTCTGGGGAGGGGAGCAGTGATGTGAGAGCTGTGAACCTCACCGGATTTAAGGAGAGATGTTATAAGTGCGGGGACTATGGGCACCTCGGCCGAAACTGCCCAGTCAAGGGTAAGGGTGAACTGTGTTACAGTTGTAAAGGGTACAGATACATAATTAAGAATTCCCCAAACTCAGGTGAGACAAACACCAAGCCAAAAGTTAACATAAGATACACCAGTTCGCGGGGAAATAGTTTTCGTGGATTTGGGCGTGGTCGTGGGTCATTAAAGAGAAGTTCAGAGGATTTAGGTGCGAATGACCCTAAAGGTGCTAAAAGGGGGAAATACTATAACCTGAAGGGCAAAGGAGACAACAAGTACTCGAAGCCCAAGACCAGTACAAGGTATAATAAGGAAGGCACAAGCAACACCTCAGGAGGAGACAACACAGAGAAGGGTTAGATTCGAATGAGACAGGAGAGTGCATGCAATTGGATGATGAGCTTTGTGAAGGTCAGGCATTGCACGCAGGTGTTTGTTTTGACAAAGACAAATTTATTACCGAATTCCTAGCAGATTCTGGTGCTACGGAGCACTTAACAAATTCGAAACTAATTTTCAAGTCCCTCGACGAACAAAGTAAAGGCGTAATCAAAGCACGAATGAAAATAAATAAGCGGATTTGAGAACGGAGGGTGTAGGTCAGGTAGAAATCGAATTGTTAAACGGTGAGAAATTGGAAGTAGATGATTTAATATTTGCTGAGGCCCTTCAGGCTAACTTACTGACTTTAAGACGATTCGCAGAGATGGGTCTTGCGATATATCTAGATGACCAGNGCTGCTAAAGAATTTGCTGAAGCCATAAAACTGGAGATCCTTAACAAAGGACCATCATTTAAAAGAGACTACAAATTAGATAGTAACACTAGATTTGAACACTTCTATAACCATTTTAAGTCAGAAGTGAGATCTTACAAACTCCTGCATGCCTTAAATAGTAACGTAAAATTCAGTGGAGATCAAAAGACTTTGGATGAGCATAAATTTCGGGTGAGAGACATATTGATCAATCACATCGATAAAAACTATCACTCTGAAGTAGTAATACTAGAAGATCCAGTAGCTATTCTAAATGAACCCAAAGAGATGAAAAGATACGAAACTAATGTATCTTCATTTACCGCGAGAAAAGAAATTTCCAATATGCAGTATGTAATTGGGAAAATGACAGCAGTCGAGTTTTGTGAGAAGTTCGCGGAGGCGATTCGAACTTACGAAAATTCAGCAGATGCCAACCCTTTATCGGATGAAGAAAAGAGAGACGCGTTTAATAATGCCATCATGGGGTCCGTACCGATATTACAGTACCTACAGTCCTCATCTAAACTTAGAGTTGAGCATCCCCCAACTTATGAGCAATTAAAACTTGTTGTTATGCAGGAAGAAGCATCAAGGAAACAGTCTGGGGAGGGGAGCAGTGATGTGAGAGCTGTGAACCTCACCGGATTTAAGGAGAGATGTTATAAGTGCGGGGACTATGGGCACCTCGGCCGAAACTGCCCAGTCAAGGGTAAGGGTGAACTGTGTTACAGTTGTAAAGGGTACAGATACATAATTAAGAATTCCCCAAACTCAGGTGAGACAAACACCAAGCCAAAAGTTAACATAAGATACACCAGTTCGCGGGGAAATAGTTTTCGTGGATTTGGGCGTGGTCGTGGGTCATTAAAGAGAAGTTCAGAGGATTTAGGTGCGAATGACCCTAAAGGTGCTAAAAGGGGGAAATACTATAACCTGAAGGGCAAAGGAGACAACAAGTACTCGAAGCCCAAGACCAGTACAAGGTATAATAAGGAAGGCACAAGCAACACCTCAGGAGGAGACAACACAGAGAAGGGTTAGATTCGAATGAGACAGGAGAGTGCATGCAATTGGATGATGAGCTTTGTGAAGGTCAGGCATTGCACGCAGGTGTTTGTTTTGACAAAGACAAATTTATTACCGAATTCCTAGCAGATTCTGGTGCTACGGAGCACTTAACAAATTCGAAACTAATTTTCAAGTCCCTCGACGAACAAAGTAAAGGCGTAATCAAAGCACGAATGAAAATAAATAAGCGGATTTGAGAACGGAGGGTGTAGGTCAGGTAGAAATCGAATTGTTAAACGGTGAGAAATTGGAAGTAGATGATTTAATATTTGCTGAGGCCCTTCAGGCTAACTTACTGACTTTAAGACGATTCGCAGAGATGGGTCTTGCGATATATCTAGATGACCAGAAAATAGATATCTTCAATCCACAATCAAATGAGTCATTTATCTCAGGCATGTATAGACAACCATATTGGATAGTAGATTTGGAAGTAAACAAGTACAGTCCATTCAATAGAAAACTACAGCAAAGTACAACAAAACGAGTTATAGCCAATATGGTAGGTAGTGAAATAGAGGTGAAAAGACACATGACGCGAAGTATCACAGCCAAACAGACTGAGGTTTCGGCGATGGAAACTCCAACTGAGAGTAACGAACGGATTGAAGAAGGGTCTACAGAGGTGAGAAATAATGAACAATCCGAAGTCGGGCGAGATGACAAATCGGATAGTGACGTAACCCTGAAACCGATTCAAAATCAATTCGAGGAATCCAATTTTGATTATTCAATTCGGGATAGAAAGATTGATAAGGTAGACGAGGCACAAATAGATGAGAGCGGTGAGGTTTTTGATCTGTTTGGAGTTGAGAAAAATAAATTTCAGGATAATAATAAGGCCATGCTATGGCATGCTAGATTCGGTCATGCATCGATAGCATATCTCAAAGCTTTTTACAATCAAAATTCCCGGACAATAAACAACTAAAAGGCGTAAATTTCGATGAGTCATTAATGGAGTGTGAAGTGTGTTTAGCGTCTAAATTTAACCGACTGTCATTTCCTAAGGTGAGAAGGCGAGCAACAGAGCCCTTGCAGATAATACACTCTGATGTAATGGGACCAATATCTCCGAGCTCATATCCAAAGGGATACAGGTAAAAATCTGTGTTCATTGACGACAAATCGAGATTTGCAATGGCATACCCGATGAAGGCTAGAAGTGAAACGGGTCACTTTGAAACTTGTGACTTTGAAATGTTTGTTCGAAGTGGCAGAAATCTGTTGGGTTACGACGCGAAGGTGCGCTACCTTAGGTCAGATCAAGGTATGGAATTTACTGGGGGACATACAGTTGAGGTATTGAAAAAGTTGGGCGCGGAACTATAACTGGCAAGTCCTGATACTCCAGAACACAATTCGCTGTACGATACAAGCAGACAAACCAGAAAAAGGTGCCTACCTACATGTTCGATGCGAAATTGCCGGAAAATATGTGAGATCTGGGGCTGTCTATCGCTGTATATACGTTCAATCGAACTCCTCATAAATCTAATGAGATGAGAACTCCACTAGAAGAGTTTGCGCCGGGACATAGATGTGATGTGAATCAGATTAAGAGATATGGAAGCCTAGCGTACATGAAAGTACAGAGAAAGGTAGGACCGAAATTCAGGGCAGAAGGTGTGCGAGGTATTCTGGTTGGATACACTCCAACAGGATACAAACTACTAAAACCAGAAGAAGGCAAATTCTACGAAAAGAGACACGTAAGATTTAACGAGAAATAGGTCTATGGTGACAGGTAGAAGAAAGGTAAGATTAAGAAGGTCCCAGAATTTCCCGAAGTGACGAACAAAGACAAATGGTTTGTAGACAGGAACGATTTGAATGAAACGTCCAAATCGGAGGGAGAGACGAAGAGAAAGAGGGGCAGACCAAGGCAAGGAAACCCCAAGTCTTGAGGTATATAAGGTCAGTAAACGAGCAGGTGAGTCAATGCAGGATTCTAGTTTTAAAGATTTGCCAATCGGTACGAGCTTGAAAGCCGGAGTATTTCTGGCTTGTTTGTCACAAGGTGAGAATGAACTGAATCTGGACGAGTCTACTGATGAAGTCTACCATGCTCTTCTTGCCNACAATCCGAAGTCGGGCGAGATGACAAATCGGATAGTGACGTAACCCTGAAACCGATTCAAAATCAATTCGAGGAATCCAATTTTGATTATTCAATTCGGGATAGAAAGATTGATAAGGTAGACGAGGCACAAATAGATGAGAGCGGTGAGGTTTTTGATCTGTTTGGAGTTGAGAAAAATAAATTTCAGGATAATAATAAGGCCATGCTATGGCATGCTAGATTCGGTCATGCATCGATAGCATATCTCAAAGCTTTTTACAATCAAAATTCCCGGACAATAAACAACTAAAAGGCGTAAATTTCGATGAGTCATTAATGGAGTGTGAAGTGTGTTTAGCGTCTAAATTTAACCGACTGTCATTTCCTAAGGTGAGAAGGCGAGCAACAGAGCCCTTGCAGATAATACACTCTGATGTAATGGGACCAATATCTCCGAGCTCATATCCAAAGGGATACAGGTAAAAATCTGTGTTCATTGACGACAAATCGAGATTTGCAATGGCATACCCGATGAAGGCTAGAAGTGAAACGGGTCACTTTGAAACTTGTGACTTTGAAATGTTTGTTCGAAGTGGCAGAAATCTGTTGGGTTACGACGCGAAGGTGCGCTACCTTAGGTCAGATCAAGGTATGGAATTTACTGGGGGACATACAGTTGAGGTATTGAAAAAGTTGGGCGCGGAACTATAACTGGCAAGTCCTGATACTCCAGAACACAATTCGCTGTACGATACAAGCAGACAAACCAGAAAAAGGTGCCTACCTACATGTTCGATGCGAAATTGCCGGAAAATATGTGAGATCTGGGGCTGTCTATCGCTGTATATACGTTCAATCGAACTCCTCATAAATCTAATGAGATGAGAACTCCACTAGAAGAGTTTGCGCCGGGACATAGATGTGATGTGAATCAGATTAAGAGATATGGAAGCCTAGCGTACATGAAAGTACAGAGAAAGGTAGGACCGAAATTCAGGGCAGAAGGTGTGCGAGGTATTCTGGTTGGATACACTCCAACAGGATACAAACTACTAAAACCAGAAGAAGGCAAATTCTACGAAAAGAGACACGTAAGATTTAACGAGAAATAGGTCTATGGTGACAGGTAGAAGAAAGGTAAGATTAAGAAGGTCCCAGAATTTCCCGAAGTGACGAACAAAGACAAATGGTTTGTAGACAGGAACGATTTGAATGAAACGTCCAAATCGGAGGGAGAGACGAAGAGAAAGAGGGGCAGACCAAGGCAAGGAAACCCCAAGTCTTGAGGTATATAAGGTCAGCAAACGAGCAGGTGAGTCAGTGCAGGATTCTAGTTTTAAAGATTTGCCAATCGGTACGAGCTTGAAAGCCGGAGTATTTCTGGCTTGTTTGTCACAAGGTGAGAATGAACTGAATCTGGACGAGTCTACTGATGAAGTCTACCATGCTCTTCTTGCCAGTATTAATTCAGATCCAATTAACTATAAAGACGCGATGCAAAGAAAAGATAAGAGCAGTTGGACACTGGCGATAGAAAACGAGCTTAAATCGATGAGTAAAAACGAAGTGTGGAAAATTGTAGACCGACCGATTAGTAATCAAAATGGACAGAAGTCTAACATAATTGACTCTACGTGGGTATTTAAATGCAACATAGAAGCGAACGGTGAGACGCGATACAAGTCAAGACTGGTTAGACAGGGCTTTAAAGATCCAGATGTTTACGAGTTGAGAGAAACATATGCCCCAGTAACCGCCGTCACATGTTAATGATAGCGAATACGGCCCTAACTAACGTGACCCTCAAAACCTAAAATATAAACCGTAGACTTATCCATAACTTGATGCGAAACTCAAAACAGCCGGAGTGTTGCCACCTTCGGCCTCTTCCACTTCGATGATCCCTGAAGTTCTCGAAAACCGTAGAAACGATAGAAACGCCATAATCAGAAAACGAGAAGCCAGCTACTCTTTTGAGAAACTGATGTCGGGCGCCAGTTGATTTTTGTCTCGGCGGTATCAACGAACCGCAGCCAAAGGGAACCAAACGAGAAGAAAACTAGACTTAAAGATAACTAGGGAAAATCGAAGGGAGAGGTTGCGGAATTAACTCGACCAGCTCGCGGGAATTCGGAGAGGGGGATAGTCTCGGTCGCTCGGTCTTAGGAAAGGTGTCGCGCATCCAAAGAAATATTCAAAATTACTCAAAACCAGATCGGAAAATTAATTAAATCTGAGACACGTGGATTATGTTAAATTGCCTCGTGATTTATTTCATTTCTCAAAATCGATTCAAAATAAATGGAAATTCTAAATTCATTCACTACGATTTATTCCCGAGAGAGAGAGAGTAAACGAATGGACCTTGAGAGAGAGAAATATCTGCCAGAAAGGGGGAGAAAAGCCTAAATGCGTATGATCTCTCGGCACAACCGAAAATGGCGTGCACGGGGATCCATACGTGTACGAAAACTGCTAGCGATGAGGAATTAACGGGAAGACGAATATTCACTGAAGGAGAAAACTCGAGGAATGGAATAGGCACTCGCAAGGTGCCCTCAGTTCACATTCTCGAATTCTCTCTCGATCAGGAGCCTCGTGGCTTCGCTTCAATTATAGGGAGCTCACGAGCTTCTATTCGACGAGAAATCGGTATTATGGAAATAAAATATCAGGGGAAAAGGCTACGGAATGAAAAGCTCTCCCAAATGAGGCGTCAATCCGTCGAACAATGAAAAGAATGCAAAACAGCACCACAGCTACAACCACACCACGTGGAGAAAATGCGTGCACGCTTAACCCTATTTTATTTATGAATTCCCCACTTATCACTACACAATCACTTCTTAGGAATAGAGAGAGTATTTGTGAACCGATTATGCACTCCATGGGTGCACTTATCGTTCGACAAATACGGGGTTTTCGGAGAGGGCGCTATGTCGTCATTGGATGATGCCGTAGCATGTTCATTCGCCTCCCATGGTCCTCCTACGGATTTTCGGGGGAAAATGTGCACTACTGCCCTTCCGAGAGTGTGCACTTGGGGTCAGAGGGTAGTCTTACCATTTTTCCTCCAATCCAGGTTCCACGAGGAGTCCTCTCGGCGTCTTTTCCCTTGGGCTGCTCCAAAAGCGCGGCGACTTGGGCGATGGCGGAACTGGGAATGAATCCAGCGTTCGACCGAGATTCTCATGTGATGATGGGCGACTCAGGCGCTGTGTGACCAGTCGCCGGAGAGTTACTTCTACAGTCGGTGGAAACTCGCGCGCGGAGACGTTAATTCAAATTTAAACTCCGAATATGGAGTCTTAAGATCATTTATAATTTTAGGTGGCTGGCACTTTATTTCCTTTGACTGAAAATTGTTTGAAACTGAACTTTAACCGGAATTTACTAAACGAAACGAACGAAACTCGGATTGAGGGGAAAATATAGGCGGTTGTTCGCCTTTTATCAACGCGAATGCACTTTTCAACTGAGTGAGTGCATATTTCGTAGCTGTCACTCTCCCGGGAATTATTGGGGAATCACCTCTAACAAAACCGTAAATCTAAAATGGGCCATGGCAGGCGAGAGGCCTAAATTCACCCACATAGCCTTCCAACCGTACCAGTGAGCCCAATAACCCCACGAAACGCGTAAGCTGGGGACCGTGAGCATTTCAGCTCAACCTCGATGATCAGCAACGGAAATACAAGATCTCACCGGGAGGCACAGTCTATCAGCCACGATCCACGGTGGAGACTCGTTCCACTCAGAATTCGCGAAACTAACAAAATATCTTTTAAACCGGCAAATACATTTGACAGTAAATTTACCTAAACCGTAATGACTCTAACCGTAAATTCCTCAATCCGAAACTAAACTGGAAATTACCTTGAAACATCGAGAATTTAATTATTTGTTTTTACTTCAACTGAATATTTTATTTTTACTCGTTTTTATCGTGGATCGACACGTGAATTTACTTATTTTAAAGAATCAAACGTTATTCTCCCACGGATGTTGATGTCTGGATGTTCTGATGATCGATATCCAAGGCTCGAGCTGAAGATTAGAAATGTTACATCTCCCTTCGACAGGGGTGCTAACCTTCAAGGGGGGAATATGACGCGATTCTCTCTCTTAAAATTATTTACTCACCCTCGTCACTCTCTCTCCTTATAATTTACTTGGTCGAAAGTCCGCAGTTTTCCGATCTTGCGGTGAACTCTCATACAAGTGGCGGAATTCTCGAAAATTCTGTCACAAACAAATACAACTTAGACACCTGGAAATTAGACGTGAATATAGAATAACAGTGTTATGGTAGCAAGGATGAAATATAGAAGACTGACTTTACACGTACAAGGCACGTCTGCTCTCTTACTTTATTTCCTTCAAACTAAGTATACATGAGTGTTCTGTCTATCGTCTGTCCTGTGGTATGAGTGTGTCAGTGTCTTTAACTGTTAGTGCGTGTTTCTGCTGGGACATTCCCAACACTTCCCCTCACTGGCGGTACGGCTGAATGATTCTCCATCGTGAGTCCAATCGTGCTAGTCAGTGTCTTGGTACGCTGTGGTCCCAGTGGTTTCGTTAGGAGATCTGCTTGGTTGTTTTCTGTTGGGCAGTATTTTAATTCAATTATGCCTTTCTTTATGAGATCTCTGGTATCGAAGAATTTCGTGTCAATATGTTTAATTCTGTCGCTGCGTCCCTCAGTTTGCATAGCGTTGATACATGCTTGATTGTCTTCATATATAGTCGTTGGTATGTTTGGTTTATGATCCAGAAATGTCAAAAGATTCTGTAGCCATGTGCATTCTCTTGCAGTTTCTGAAAGGGCAATGAACTCTGTTTCTGTAGATGCCAGTGCTATGACTGTTTGTTTCTTACTCATCCAGCTGATGGTGCCTCCAGAGAATTTGAAGACGAATCCTGAATTGGATTTTCTGGATTTCCGATCTTCGGCCCAATTGGCATCTGCGTATGCAAATAATTCTTGTGTCTCAGATGAGTTGTCGTTTAGTTTCAGTTCATATTGTATTGTCCCTTTCAGGTATCTACACACCCGTTGAAGCTCGTTCCAGTCTACCTGTTTCGTATCTTTGACGTGATGTACTAATATGGTAATTGAAGCGGATATATCCGGTCTGGAGTTGATGGAGATGTATAGTAGTGATCCAATGAGCTTGCTGTAGTAGT
Organism: Diachasma alloeum; assembly: GCF_001412515.2. Lineage (NCBI taxonomy): Eukaryota > Metazoa > Arthropoda > Insecta > Hymenoptera > Braconidae > Diachasma > Diachasma alloeum. The sequence continues at coordinate 209,316 of NW_021680937.1, forward strand.
TATTCTGAATTGTAGGAGAGTCTAGTCGAAGCTTTTCATATCCTGGGTCCATAGGTTGGGTCGATATTTTCGTCTCGTCGAGTTTTGCCCGTTTCAATACTTTGGGAATGTAATTGGATTGACTAATTAGAAATTCCCCTTCCTGATTTCTTCTAATATCAACGCCAAGATAACATTTGATATCCCCAAGGTCTGTGATTGAAAATTCCTGGGTTAAGAGTTGTTTTAGGTCATTAATTCTTCTTCAAAAACTCCAACTACTCTTAGCCAATAACGGTCATCACAACAATTTAAAAACAACAAGTATTCTCATTAATTGCCAACGTTTCGAACACTCTAGGTGTTCCTCATCAGGGCATTTATTAATTCTGCACAAACAAATCAAAAAAACACATTCTAGCTCAAAATTCAGTCAAATTACAAACCCAATCTATTGACATCTATTGCACACATACGACATTCTTAAATTCCATACCTTATCAAAAATCCTCATTTATTGTTGTGGGGTCTAGCCAGACCTAATCCAACCAAAGAAATCCAACAAAAACAAAATCACCCGGTGGTAAATGAAAACCATGTCCGAGTCCATCCTAACCTAAAACCAGGAAAAACATAAGCGTCGTGGCAAACACTGTAACCCGCCACTTAAAAAAAAAAAAATAATTCAACGAAGCCAAATCACTGCTAAGTAAAAACGAAGCAGCTACTGATGTTAGAAAACCAAAAGAAAAAAACCAACTTCGACAAAAAATTACTGAAAGTCGAAAACATACAGTCATCATGGTGTTATTGATGAGGAGACTGGCGTTTTGGCGGGTAAACTCTCACTATAAAAACTACTAGAAAAGTTACTAAAACTATTACCACCTGTTTGCAACGGCGCCCATGCTACCCCGTTTACAAATAATGTCCCTAATGCCACAGTAATAAAAATCTCTACTTTACCGTTTGAAAATACAAGAATCAAAAATTGAATCAACTATCACATTCATTGAAAATGAAAAATCCGTTCATTAAAATTATTGTCTAAAAAATGAAAAAAACTATCACATTCATTTCATTCAAACCATCATGTGTCGTGAGCCATGTGTTATATATTGCACAGTAGTGAATCTAAATCCTATTACTTCAACTATCAATAAGAAACCAAACTATCAATGATACTTAATTAATTGGTCATACGCATTCCCTATCTTTCTACAATCCGTTATATAATTTACTGCGTGTTCCCCTTGTTTTTTTATGAAAAACATTTCCAAAATTTCCAAACCTGTCCCCGGAGTAGTTGTACCCAAAATTGAAGTTCTGTTAAAATCAAAACGGTGTTTTGTGTCTTTGGGATGCCGACAAAGGCCACTCCCATATAATTTAGGGTTCCCTTCACTCCTCTTATGCTCCTTTTCTCTGTCCTCAAAATGTCTTGTTGTTTGACCAACATAAACCTTGTCGCAACCACCGCACGGAATCCGATAGACTACATTGTATCTTCGGCTTTTTTCTATTGGATCTTTAGTTGATTTGTAAAAATTCCTATATTTATTTTTAATGGTGGAAATTACTTTAACATCATGTTGACGACAACAACGCTTAAGTTTGCTGGTTAGTTCTTTGGAAAACGGAACAATGAGAGTTTTCTTGTAATCAATCGGCTCCAAAGTTGTCTGAGTCACCTGTTCATTTCTCTTCTCTAAAATTGTCCTAATTCTATCATTCAAAATGTTATTAACAAACGCTATCGGATAATCATTAAAAATCAATACTTTCTTGACTAGTCTGATATTCTCATTAAAGAACCTACTGTCGCAAATTTTAAAAACTCTATCAACTAAATTTAAAACCACTGCACGCTTTTGTGCCTAAGGATGTAAAGACTTAAAATTCAACATTCTCCCGGACCACGTACTCTTTGTAAACCAATTGAAAATTACACCTACATTCTCCCTTATTAACCTCACATCCAAAAAGGATATGGACCCATCAACCTCAAGTTCATGTGTACAATACAGCCTTAAATGAAGACTGTTAAAAATAGCTAACGTTTCAGCAACTTTATCAACTGGTAGAGCTGTTATCACATTATCTACATGTCTGAAATAAAATGGTATTGGAAATTCTAACTTCTTTAAACACTCTGTTTCTAACAAGGCCATAACCAGATCAGCGCATATTGGTGCTAGAGGTGAGCCCATCGGTAAACCAAAAATTTGCTTATAAACTTTACGTCTGAATTGGAACAAAGTATTGTTCATAACTACATCAATGCCGTGGATGATCTGCTCATAAGGAATCCTCGTGGAATCTTGAAACTCACTTTTTCGTTCACTAATTGCCTGTGCAACCAACTCAATAGGGACATTAGTGTACAAAGACACAACATCCAATGAAACCAAAACATAATTTCTAGGAACTACTACCTTTTCCATTTTTCTAACAAAATCTAAACTATTTTTAATGTGTGATTTGTTATGATACTGCATTGGCGCTAGAATTCTACTGATTCATCTCCCAAACTCATGTAAAGGTCCATCAATTGAAGAGACGATAGGCCTAAACGCAAGCTGAGGTTTATGGATCTTCGGCAAGAGATACATTCTCGGCATTGTGCAGACCTTAATCATCAATCTATCACGTGTCATAAGTCCAATATATTCCTTGTTCCGCCACAAAATAAGCAACGTGTTACAAACATTAACTACTCTTTTAATATCAAACACTGGTGCTTCCATGTAAATGCTCAAGTCATTCAAAATATTCAAACCTGCATCCAAATAATCAGCATCATTCAAAACTGCAGTTACCTGGCCCTTATCAGCTCTTGTTACAACAATCCATTTATTCTGTTTAATGAAGTTACTCTCGAAAACAGGTTCAGAAATCTTTAACTTATCCATATGACCGTTGAGACAACCAACAACAGAATCCCTAAACTAATCAACCTGGTCTTTGTCAATATTCTCAGCAACTCTTTCAGTTTCCAAAACATAGTCCTGCAATCTGAAACGCTATAAATCATCAGGGATTCCATGGTTAGGGCCCAAGCTCATAGCTTCAGAAACATGCTGGGGTATGAAATTTAAGAATGTCGTATATCTGCAATAGATGTCAATAGACTGGGTTTGTAATTTGACTGAATTTTGAGCTAGAATGTGTTTTTTTGATTTGTTTGTGCAGAATTAATAAATGCCCCGATGAGGAACACCTAGAGTGTTCGAAACGTTGGCAATTAATGAGAATACTTTTTGTTTTTAAATTGTTGTGATGACCGTTATTGGCTGAGAGTAGTTGGAGTTTTTGAAGATGAATAGAAACGGTTGAAATATTTTTGGTCATTAATTCTTGTTTGTGATAGGCTGACCATTATTATGTCGTCGACATGAACAACTAGGTATGTGATTTTTCTATTTCCATGTTTATACAGCCAAGGATCGATTTCACTTCGTTTAAACTCGTATTTTTCGAGGACTTCATTGAGTGAGTCGTTCCAGCTTTTTGATGCTTGTTTTGAGCCGTAAATACTCTTGTTCAGTCTGCAGCCCTATTCCTTATGTTCCTTGACGGTGCAACCCGGTGGCTGTTTCATGTAAATGGTTTCCTTCATCGTTCCGTTGAGGAAAGCTGTCTTCACATCGAGGTGTTTCACATGGTAATGTCTTCTGCCTGCAATTGATAATAAAGTTCTTATTGTTGTCGTCTTTACAGCGGGAGCAAATACCTCGTCGTAATCTTCCCCATATTTTTGAGAGAAGCCCTGGGCGACCAATCTGGCCTTGAATTTGTTCGGTGTACCGTCTGATGTTCTTTTTATTTTGAACACCCATTTGCACCCAATGGGTGTCTTGTTTGTTGGAATGGGTTCCAGATCCCAGGTCTTTTTGTTTTGTAGTGAAGCTAATTCCTCTTTGATTGCCTCTTTCCATTGTTGCCTGTTTGGGACAGCAAGGGCTTGTTGTAGATTTCTAGGCTCTTCCTCCTCATCTTCCTTTTCCTCGTTCTCCGCCTCTTCATTTTCCTCTTCCTCATTCTGCGCTTCCTCACCTTCCTCTTTGTTACCATCGGTTTTGTTAGTTTTGATCCGTTCACTAAGTGGCTGTTCTTTTGCGTCATCGTAGTCGTTCCGGATTTCTTCCTCTAGATCTTGTACTTCCCCTGAACCTGAGATTTGTGGTAGTTCCAGCTCTTTCTTCTTCTTTCTCTGTTTGTTGTGGACGGTGTCATCATATATATATATATATATATGATTTCCTCGGTTTTTATCATTGGTTTAATTGGTTGTTGGAAAAATTCGAATATTTCATCCTTGTTGTCTCCTGGGCGATCCTCTTTAGAAATTTAACGTCCCTGCTGACGGTGACTTTCCCCGACTCGATGTCCAACAGTCTATATCCCTTTTCCCCTGATGGGTATCCAAGAAAAATACGTTCATCCGCTTTTGGATGCAATTTGTTCCTTTTTGATTTTGGGATGTGTACAAGGACCCTGCATCCGAACTGTTTAAGATGGGTGACGTCAGGCTTCTTGTTGTACCAGAGTTCATAGGGCGTCGCATTTCTGGTCCTGGTGGGCAACCTATTTTGTAAATAGTTAGCTGTAATTGCAGCCTCTCCCCAGTATTTACTGACAAGTTTCGCGTCTAATAACATTATTCGGATGGATTCCACTAAATACCTGTTTTTTCGTTCGGCCACGCCGTTCTGTTCGGGGGTGTACGGCATAATATGCTGGAATTGTATGCCGTGATGCTGCAAATAGTCTCGAAGGTCATGCCCCAGATATTCTCCTCCTCGGTCCGACCTGAACACCTGGGGTTTTCGTCCGTGTTGCGTCTCGCTGAATTGCACAAAATCTTTAATTATTTGGGCAGCCTGTGATTTCTCACGTAGTAGAAAAATGTGGGTGAAACGACTATAGTCGTCGATAAGGGTCATAATGTACCTGCGTCCTCCGACTGTTTGGGTGGGCATTGGGCCGCACAAATCAGTGTGTATTAATTCAAGGATCCTGCTGCTCGTTGGTTCGGACTTCTTCGGGAAAGGTTTCCTCGAAATTTTTCCTTTTACACAGTGTTCGCATACTTGTTTTAGAGGACAATCTTGCAGTTTCATTCCTTTGACCAAATTTCGATTCATCATTTCCCTTATGGCTTTCGGGTCGCAGTGTCCAAATCGCGCGTGCCAATGATGAATTCAATTCTCTGAGTGATTTGCCATTGTTGCTAGAGCATATTCTGGGGTTTTGAGTATGTACACACGACCTGTGCCGTCACCGATGGCTATCACGGCATCATCTTTTGAAATAGTCATTTTATTGTTTTTCGCATGTATTTGATAATTTTGTTTGTCGAGAGCTCCAATAGAAATAAGTCCTGAGTCGAAGCTGGGAACGTATAATACATTATCAAGTTTCAATGTTTTCTTTTCCCCTTCTTCATTACAGCATTCGATTTTTCCTTTTCAAATCCCATATACTTGGCACATTTCTCCATTTGCCACTCGTACTTTTGCTGTGCGTGTATTGTCTATCTCTTCAAAGAATTTGATGTCGTTGGAGATATGACTACTAGCTCCTGAATCCAACAGCCAGCTTCGTCTGTGTTTGTATTTGTTTGTGTTAGTCACATACGCTTGTTGTGGGATTGAGTCGGCGTCGCTGTCCTCTTCGGTGTTGCTTGAATTGTCTTCCAATGCTGCTTTGGCCTTGGCGTATTTCTTTTTCTTATAATGCTTGATTATTACATCTTTCCATTGTGGGCAGTCGTGCTTCATGTGCCCTCGACCTTTACAGAAGAAACACGTGGATCGAGTCCGATTGTTTACCTTCATAACAACATCGTCTGTTTCATTGGATTCGCATCTTTTCCTTCTTTTGAAGTCACCAATAAGTGTATCCTTGACCACATCCATGGTCAATTCCTTTTCCGACTTGGCGGATTGGACTCAGACTATGGTGTGATACGACTGGGGCATACTTCGTAATAAAATCCACGGGCTGCATTCAGTGACTCCTTTACTTCCCAGTGCGTTCAATTTGGTAATCAGGAATTGCATTTGTGCTATGTGTTTTTCCAAATCGTCTCCTTCTCTGAACTTTAGATCTAGAAGCTCTAGGACGCATTCAAATTTATTTATCCCACTAGCTTGTTGGTGGTATGCTCTCAATGCTTCCCAGACTTCTTTTGCATTAGTCGCCTTTTCAATGTATGACGTCTGATCGGTTCCTATTAATAAGTTTATCGTACCTTGAGCTTTGTCGTTCAATTCGTCCCATGTCTCTTGCGCCTACTCGTCCTGCGACGCCCTGTCCTTGACAATGGCTTTCCACGCACCTTCTCTTTTCAATAAATTTTCCACTTTGAATTTCCATATTTGAAAATTAGTGTTATTCAATTTCGGAAGTCCGAAAGTTGTGCTGGTATTTGTCCCTGTTCCGTTGTCCATTTTTATTGGACAAAACATTTACTGCAACCTTAATTTTTAACTTCAACTTTTGTTAAACTTGACTTAAACTTTTCTTAAACTTTACTTAAACTTTTGATTCTATATTTTAACAATGTACTGGGCCCATAATCTATAGAATAACAGTGTTATGGTAGCAAGGATGAAATATAGAAGACTGACTTTACACGTACAAGGCGCGTCTGCTCTCTTACTTTATTTCCTTCAAACTAAGTGTACATGAGTGTTCTGTCTGCCGTCTGTCCTGTGGTATGAGTGTGTCAGTGGCTTTAACTGTTAGTGCGTGTTTCTGCTGGGACATTCCCAACAGAAAACGGCATTCCTCAATGGTGAGATAAATGAGGAAATCTACATGGAGATCCCACAGGGGACTCTTCACTCAGATCAGAAGAGAGAGACCAAGGTGTGCAAATTAGAGAAATCTCTCTATGGACTTCGAATAAGTCCAAAACGGTGGAATGAGAAATTCACTGATGTGGCACTTGGTGTGGGCCTCGTGAATTCCGATCTTGAGCCGTGTCTGTTTACTTGGAGCAGTGAGGAAAATTTCTCATTCTACTATTATACGTAAATGATATAATTATGGCGAGTAATGATAAAGAAAAATTAGATGAGGTTAAAATTAAACTGAGTTCTGAATTGGAAATGACAGTAATGGGCGAGCCAAAAGAGTTTCTGAACATTTCAATAAGACGAGATAGACAGAATCGTATATTAATAATGAGTCAGGAACAATATATTAAACAGATACTAACAAAATACGGTTTCGAGAACTCACATCTTCAACGAACTCCAATGCTCACTACACAGGCCTCTAACCACGAGCGAGAAATTAGGGTCGGACACTATTGGTGAGTTTTATAGTACGACCGATGAGAAATTGAATTGTCCTTATAGAGAAGAAGTGGGTAGCTTGTTGAACCTAGCAGGGACTACTAGACCTGAGATTTCTTACGCTATCAATATTCTGAGCAGACATCAGGTGAGTCCAATAGACGAGGATGGGAAAATGGTGAAGAGAGTACAGAGGTACTTGAGAGGAACCACTGAGTCAGGGTTGAGATGTACAGGTGAGACAGGTGAGACAGGTGTGATTGAGGCATTCTCAGACGCTAGCTTTGCAGATTGTAAAGGCTCATTGACCACAGATGGATATGTGATTAAACTGTTCGGTGATTCGATTGATTGGAGAACTCACAAACAGTCCTATGTGGCTCTCTCTACGTATCAAGCCGAGTATGTTGCGATGAGTGAGGCGAGTCAAGAGTCAATCAGGCTGTAATTTGTGAGAGTTCACTCTACTGCGAAACACGAGACGAGAGAAGTGTTGCAGCCAATAAACCAGTGTTCTAACAATAAAACCCGTGTACTATTTATTGTGTCCACACCCGCAATCCAACATTATTAATATTATTATTATTTTTTACTCGAGAATGCGATCGCTGAACGATCCTCGCCGGTTCCGACTTCACCTCGACGACCGCCCAACAAGCTAAGCGATGCAAACACTTCCTAATCGCTCTGCAATAGTGCTCCTTCTAACCAGAGGCTGAGCTCCATTGCAGTCCAGAATCATGCTACCTCAGTAGACGGAGGGACCCGAGGATGACTGCCTTCTGCATCTGGCCAGCCAAACTGAAGGCTTGACGCCTACAGGCCGCGATGGTTTTGAGCGCAGAAATGAATGACTTCTTCATTCTCCCAAGAGAGCCAATGATAAGAACAACCAGCTTCACTTTAAATCCTCTGTTTATTTGACGTAGCTCAAATAGGTGTGATTGGTATTTGAGCCGTTTCTCCTCTTTTTTCACTGTGATGTTGCCCTCAGTCGGAGCTGCGAACTCAATGACATAGATGATTTTGTCATGAAAATCGAAGAGGACGATATCAGGGTTCGCCGCAACGATTGGCCTGATAGTCCCGAATGACAAGTTCCAGTAAATCTTACACCTCTCGTTCATGACAACGGACTCAATATCTCCTGGAGCATACGGCTGCAGTGGTGTTCTGTCTATCCCATAAGAGTGCCACAGATGAAAATACAGCAGTCTCAAAGCCACATCATGTCGGTTGATATAACTCGTGATGGCATATGTCTAGCAAGCCGATAAAAGATGCATCAGATTTTCCGGGGACTGCTTGCAAGCCCGACATCGAATGTCTGGAACTTGCAACCCCATAACACGACTTCGATAGACTAGGGTTTTTACCACACCATCCTGGCAGGCGCAAATGAAACCGTCATTTTCGGACATCAAGCCAGCTGACTTCAAGAAAGAGAATATCAGCTGCACGGAGAGACCCTGCTCTTCCACATGGCGGAAAAATACGCCATGGATGGGCCTATCAACGTGCTGGCGGAACGAGGTGGGCTGCTCCGCCGCCTTGATGGTCGCTCTACGCCGAGATTTGGCCATAAATGCTAATGAATCACCAGCCAACTGACCATCTCGGCCACGACGAAATTCCAAATTGAGGGACGCCGCTGCGGTATCTGCTGCCTTATATAGGAAGGCTTGGGGTTCAACAAGCAGCTTATGATCATGCACAAACTCCAAATGCGGATCCAAACCATTCATAACGTCACAAGCTAATCCGAGGACTAGACGATCATGTAAAGCCTGCAAACTAAGAAGTCCTCGTCCCCCCCTCTCCCACGGAAAATATAACCGCGGACTCGAAGAGCCTGGATTGAGACTTCTGTGGATAGTCATCAGCTTGCGGGAATCTCTATCCAGCTGCTTCAGTTCACCTCTACTCCATTTGAGAACTCCAAAGGAGTGGAGAAGCACTGGGACCACTGCCGGGGCCGCAGCCGCGGGGCCGGGACCGCGTCTACTGAGGAACGCTGATTGAAGCCAAGATATCGATATGACTCTTCGGCGCCAAGATGATGTATGACGCTTCCATCCACAAGCTGAAGATCACCCATCTCGTCACTGACTTTGCCCTCTTTAGATGGAAAACGGCGCACCTGTCCAACCCAAATCTCATGCCAACCGCACGTGAATACACTGTTACAACGTCAAGCAGAAGCTTGAGCTGTCGTTCTCCTGAGGCGAATAACTTCAGATCATCAATATAAAATACATGGTTACCCTGGTGCCGTCTATCGCCAGGTCTTCCAGCTTGATATCCCCCAACACAACGCAGCGCAACAGAGAGCCGTATCAGTGAGATGCAGAACAGAAGAGGACTCAGGGTGTCACCCTGGAAAACTCCTCTCCTGAATTGTACCAACCCTGAAGTCAGCTTCCCCTCACCACATGTTATAGTGAAGCGCGTCCTCCAGAGAGGTGCAAGATCTTTAATGCATCTCACTATGTTGTCTTCTACCGCAAGGCATTCGAGAAGCATGGAAATCAGCTCATGGCTCGTGCTATCAAATGCCNGTTGCTTCACCCAATTGTACCTGTCAACCGAGCCAGAGACTATATTTGAGGAGTCACTAGAGGTTAGAGAGATAAGTCTTTCAAGGCATATTCTGGGCAGACGATCAGTGCTCATTTGTAAAATCTTTATGATCCCGCTCGAGGCTTGCTTCAGGACTTCACATGTAATGTGATCAACACCGGTTTCCAGGTGTATGAGGTACCCAGATCCATTTCTAGGTAAGTGAGAAATCCTCTTCAGGAATGAGAGCTGAGCAGTCTCGAGTTTGTCCTGATCCCTCAGACCCCAGATGGAAGCCCCATACAGAAGGGTAGATTGCACTACGCTATAGTAGAGTCTACGAATACCCTCCCAAGAATCCACCTTGGCTCTCGATGTGATTATAATTATTGAGGAAGAAGTAGATTTAGCCTTTGAGACAGCCACTCTAGTCGCTGCACCACCCAGTCCAGAGGAACTTAGCTTCACTTCCAAGTACGTATACGAAGATACAATTTCCAGCTCACTCTCATTCAGTCTGAAGTCATGATTTCTTCTGGTTAGACGACCACCTTTTCGGAAGACCAGAACCTTGGTTTTACTGGTGTTCATCGTGAGACCAAACTCAGTACAGTACTCCTCCAGAATTGAGATCTTCTTCTTGAGGTCAACCGAGTTGTTAGCCAGGATTATCATGTCGTCAGCGTACAGGAAGAGCAATATATCAGTTCTATCATTGATGTCAACTCCTTTGACCCCTCTGGAGCGAAAGAAAGAGACCAGATCTCAGAGGTATAAGTTAAAAAGAAGGGGGCTCAATTTCTCACCCTGCAGGACTCCTTCACTGACGTCAACTTCCGCTGAGGATCCTTTCTGGGTTCTGATGTGCATGGTGGAGTGATCATAGAGGTTCTTAATGACTTTGATAATCCTGGAACTCACCCCGACTCCCAGGAGTTTCAACCAGAGTTGATGCTGCGGTACAGAGTCAAAGGTTCTTCTAAATTCCACGAAGAGGGAGTAAACTTTGCCACCGGTTTGTCTCAGTCTATTTTGGATTATTGCTCGGAGAGAGAAGAAGTTGTCCATAGCACCTCTAGATTGGCGGAAGCCAGCCTGTTCTTCTGGAATGACTCTCTGTAACTCAGCCCAGTCGTAGACTCGCTCGTTAAGGATGGAGGTGATGAGCTTGGTGATCACATTTATGAGAGCGATCCCCCTGTAGTTCAGGGGATCTCTCTGATCGCCACCTCCGTAAATTTAGCGAAATCGAGTGATTTGGCGGCCATTTTGAAAACATTTAAATTATGTGCTATTTATGTGCTTGTTTTTTGGTATCCAAAATTTTTTTGCTATTCTGGGGTAGTGGAAAATGAGGGGGGAAAAGCGTCGAAACCAATTAAACGCCATAACGGGAATTTTGGTTGGGGGGAGTAGTCGAAAAATGCATGGAAAATTATGTGCTCATCAATATTCGTAAGCACAAATGATTTTTATTGCCAATAGCAACGTGTTGAATTATTTGTTATCAATGAATCTTCTTCTTCTCCTATGTCTACTGAATCGGATTTATAAATGCCTCGAGATTTATGTGCTCATCAATATTAGCCACTGAAAATGATTTGTATGGAAAAAATAGTTGTGTTGTATTTTTTTATCAAAGACAGACCTAGTCACAGCACTTAGGCTCACAGACTAGACTCAGCTCACGCAGTATGTCTATTGACTTGGACTTATAAATGACTGAAGATTTATGTGCCCATCAATATTAATCAACAAAAATGAGGTTTATGGAANGTCATCAATGTTAACCAACAAAAATGATTTGTATAGAAAAAATAGTTGTGTTGTATTTCTTATCAAAGACAGATCGAGTCACATGATTTAGCCCCACAGACTAGACTCAGCTCACGCAGTATGTCTATTGACTTGGACTTATAAATGACTGTACATTTATATGCTCATCAATATTAGCCAACAACAGTGATTTTTAAATAAAAAATCATGGTGTTGTATTTTTTTATCAAAGACAGACCGAGTCACATGACATTGGCCCTCAGACTAGACTCAGCGCATGAATTATGTCTATTGACTTGGACTTATAAATGCCTCGAGATTTATTTGCCCATCAATATTATTCATCAACAGTGGTTTTTACACCAAAAATAGTGGTGTCGTATTTTCTATCACCGACAGACCAATTAACATGACACAGCTCACGCATTCTGTCTATTGATTTGGAGCTATAAACGACTGGAAATTTGTGCTCATTAATAGTAGCAAACAAAATTCTCTTTTATTGCAAAAATATTGGTATGGTATACTGTTGTTTGCTAATATTGATCAGCATATAAATCTACAGTCATTTATAAGTCCAAGTTAATAGACATAATACGGGAGCTGTGTCATGTGACGTGGTCTGTCNTTGTGTTGTATTTTTTTATCAAAGACAGACCTAGTCACAGCACTTAGGCTCACAGACTAGACTCAGCTCACGCAGTATGTCTATTGACTTGGACTTATAAATGACTGAAGATTTATGTGCCCATCAATATTAATCAACAAAAATGAGGTTTATGGAAAAAATAGTTTTGTTGTATTTTTTATCAAAGACAGACCGAGTCGCATGACTTAGGGCCACAGACTAGACACAGCGCATNTCCCTATTGTTTCCTTACAAATCATTTTGGTTGCTTAATATTGATGAGCACATAAATCTCCAGTCATTTATAAGTCCCAGTCAATAGACATACTGCGTGAGCGGAGTCTAGTCCATGAGCCTAAGTCATGTGACTCGGTCTGTCTTTGATAAAAAATACAACGCCACTATTTTTTCCATACAAATCATTTTCATTGGCTANAGATCTAGTCACAGCACTTAGGCTCACAGACTAGACTCAGCTCACGCAGTATGTCTATTGACTTGGACTTATAAATGACTGAAGATTTATGTGCCCATCAATATTAATCAACAAAAATGAGGTTTATGGAAAAAATAGTTTTGTTGTATTTTTTATCAAAGACAGACCGAGTCGCATGACTTAGGGCCACAGACTAGACACAGCGCATGAATTATGTCTATTGACTTGCACGTATAAATGACTGGAGATTTATGTGCCCATCAATATTAACCAATAACAGTGATTTTTAAATGAAAAATCATGGTGTTGTATTTTTTATCAAGGACAGACCAAGTCAC